>NC_046289.1:57352705-57654069 GCF_004115265.2 Rhinolophus ferrumequinum | reverse complement strand
TAACTTAAGTTTCTTTGCTTTAGGTTGCACTTGTTTTTCCTGGACCTAAGTCTGTCTCAATAAAAGATATTTCTTTTCATCTGCAAAAAAGGATTCAAAATAATGTTAGAAGCAAAAATGATGACCATGACAAGCCATCTATTAAACGCAAGAAAACTGAAGAGCAGGATTTGAATGACAGCAAGTGTAGAGTGACAACACTGAAAAGAATTATATTTATAGATAGCACCTGGAACCAAACAAACAAAATAGTCACTGATGAGAGACTTCAAGGTAAGAAAAAAAAATTTTTGCATTGCTCCTTCCCCCAACTTTCATTTCATAAAACTTCAAACCTACAGATATATTAGAAGGGATGCATTGACTACCCATACATTTTGCCACATTTGCTTTCTTTCTCTTTCCCTATTGTATGTGTGTGTGTATACTTATATATATATATACACACATATATATGTGTGTGTGTATATATATATATATATGTATATATATGTGTGTATATATATATATATGTATATATATGTGTGTATATATATATATATTTGATTGAACCATTTGAAAGGAAGTTGTAGGTTTTAAAACACTTTACCCTTAAATACCTAAGTGTACATACATCTTTTAAAAATAATTGCATAATCACAATACAATTGTCATTCTAAGAAGATTAACAAAAGTTCTGTCATGTCTAATATACAGTCCAAATTTACATTTCCCTAACTGACCCAAAAATATCTTTTGTAGCTTTTTTCCCTCTGATGTAGCATGTAAACTCACACTCCATTTGGTTATTATGTCTCTTTAATCTCTTTTAATGTAGAACAGTTCTCTAATGTAGAACAGTTTTTATTTTTCATGACTTAGACTGGTGTGGATGTAAGTCAATTGTCTGAATGTTTCATCATGATTAGATATAATTTAAATATTTTTGTAAGGATATTTACAAATAAGGATAAATCCAGGGTTGTCCGTGACAATTCCAATTTATAGCTATTGTTTTAGTATAATTATTAATAGTGTTCTCTTTTACTCTCAGAAATGAAGCTGTTTAACTGATAAATTATATGATTACCCTGTTCATAGATAAAGTTGTATGCTTATTGCATCAAAATAGGAGGCATATAATGTAAGTTGTTCCATTATTGGTGATAACTTTAATTACTTGGTTAAAGAGGACTGCCAGGTCTCTCCATTCCAAAGACTTATTTTCTTCTGTGAATTTAGTAGTAACCTGTGGGGTGACGCTTTCAGACTATGAACTGTATTTCCCAACTGCTTTTCACTGAGTGGTTTTAGTATTCATTGATAACTCGTTCCTAAATCAGATATCATATTGAGGATCGCAAAATCATGAAATTTTAATTTTATTATTTCTTCTACATTTATTAGCTGGCATTTTTATGTAAAGAAGAGCTTTTGCTTTTCCCCCTCTTCTTTTGTTCTCTTTTCCTTCTCCATGCCCAATTATGAGATAACTCTGGTCTGACAGATATCTATTTTATTCAGTATGTTATAATCTGTCATGATTGTATTCTTTTTGATGCCCAAATAATCTCAAATTTTGCCAGTGAAAACCCTTCAAGTCCTTTGTGGCATGGCCTCATTCGTCCTTCTGGTACAGCACTTTTCCTGCCCCAGACCTAGAATCAATCATTCAAAGGAGCTGCGGTTCTTTTTAGTATATAATGATATTAGAAACCAAGATCTGGTATATTCATTACTTCTTGGATGTCATTGCTTCAGTGGACAGAGCCAAGAAAAATCAGTGTGTGTGTTTGTGTGTGTGTGTGTGTGTGTGTGTGTGTGTGATGAGTTCACATGGATGGTTCCAATTCAGATTTAACATTACATGAATTTTCTTTCTTTTGTTTTATGTTTGTATCTCTTTTTTCCTCTTAGAGTGAAAAGTTGAACTTCTAATAGTAATGGTTTAAAAGAGTTGCTTTACTTGCCCAAGTAGTACATACAACTAGTCATGTGAAGAGCAGGGGCTCATATTACCTCATGTTCCCTTGCACCTTACTCAGTTCTTTAGGCTTTCTCAGTTTTTCTAAAAGCTGTAGGTTTATTTCCACCTTTTTGATGGCTTTGTTTGTATACTTTGTATGATTAGAAGGCAAGAGAGCTATCTGTTTAGGAAGTTGCCAAAACAGTTTCAACCTGGGAGAGCTTCTCCCAGGCTATTGCTAAAAATGTACATCATCTAGAAAAGGTTTATGACACTTTCAGAGTCTGACTTGTGTTAATTAGTACCAAGCTAATGTGAGTGACAATACTAGATTTAATTAGCTTAATTTATATGGTTCGTACCTCTGAGATCAACATACATGTTAGCAAGCTTTATTATTCTAACTGTGTTTGTGTGCTTGTGTGTATGTGTGTGAGAAAGATAGGCAGAGAGATAAAGAAATTGTATGTGCGTGTGTGTGTGTGTGTGTGTGTGTGTGTGTGTGTGAGAGAGAGAGAGAGAGAGAGAGAGAGAGAGAGAGAGACTACAAAGAACTGCAGAATCTTGTTGCTGATATTTAATAGATGGAGCCCTAAAACCCTGCTCTTTGGAATACTGCCTGCCACATTACCTTGGATGGTTACAGCAGCAAATTATTCCTCAGTTTGAAGATTTTTCTGAGCTATTTTTCTTTACAATTACCTTATTTGGTAATTGAAAGAACATAAGTGAAAACACTTGGAAAAAAACTGTCAAGGGACTTATTGAGGTACAATTCAAAATCTGCTTTCACCGTATCCACATTTGTGCTTAAGTCTTAAAGTTAGATTTATACAAAAAATTTCTGTTATTCCTTCCCATATCACATAGAAAGTATTATGTATTTCAATTCTGTGCTACATCAGAGTTTTTAAAAGGGATTTCTTCATTCTTTTAAAATCCTGAAATAAACAGATTTCTAGTCAGTCTTCTCGGCACGTCCTACTTCTGGCTCTTCATTGCACATATTGAATATTTGGGGCTCTGTGCATATTTGTAACCTCTGTATATGTGAAATGCTAGTTTCCAGATAAGACAAGTTACCCCCACAAGAAACAACCCGTGTTTATTACATATCATTGCCTGTAGATTTTAAAACATTTTGTCATTCGATGGGATTAAGTTGAACAAACCAACTCTTAAACCTCATTTTAAACCCTCAAATGCAATGTATTGGAAATTATGTTTTTGCTATCTTACTCTGAATGCTGAGGTTAAGAATCCCCTTAGCAATGTAAAAACATACTATTTTTCCAGACTTTACAGAGAAATAGCTCTGGATGTTTTATTGCTGTCAAAATAAAAACATTTAAAGGTTGAGTGTCTTAATTTAATCATAAAATGTAAACCTCAAATTGTTGAAGATTCACCAGAGGAAGACTTGGGGGGATGTGGTAGGGAAGGGTGGTTTCTTTTTATTGGGGAGGGAGTCCAAATTATTAAAGCTGGAATTATATCGTAATTTGTTTCAAAAACTAGCCAGCTCTATCCCTTCATTTTGACTGTATTATACAGTGTTTAAAGTGACAGATTCGTTCCCTTTCTTAGCATTTCCTAAACTATACTTAGTGTGTCACTGAGTGCTGTGTCATATACTACCTCATCAGTCCTCAAAACAACAATATGAGGGTAGCTCAAGATTTTCATTCTCATTTTCCAGTTGAAGAAATGCAGGCAATAATTTTGGAGGGAAAGGCCATTTATAATTATCTGCTTTAAAGTTTGCTAAAAATTTTTGCATATTTTATCTTAAAGTTATTGATTGACAGAAATACTAGCAAGAGAATTTTTTAAGTGTATATATTGCTCTTTTAAAAATAAATATTAATTTTCTATATAATCCCATGTCTGTGTATTTCAGTATGGTTTAAAAGGTTCTGTATACTTCTAAGCAAATCTTTTAAACAGGATGGATTAGTGGTGATAATCATTAAAGCTTGATTTTTATATTTAACATTTTAAAGCACATTAGATACAGAGAAAACTGACTCTAGAAATCTGTTTATTTCATAATTTTCAAAGGATTAACACATTCTTTTTAAAAATTCTGATGTAGCACATATTAAATATAAAATATTAAATATATTTAGAACATTTAGAACAGTGCCATTTTAATAGTTACTGTTTGGCTTTTTAGAAATTGCATTGGTGATGTCAAAAACTTCCTATGAAGATTTTAATTTTACTAATTACTTAGAACATTTTTAAATGTCTACTTTTACTTCTTGGTTATAATTAACATTTAATTAAAAAAATCTCTTTATCTTTGCTCTTTTGCAGTTACACTACTTTGTGATGGGTCTAGGCACTGATTTCTTTGTATTTATCATGTATTTTTCATGTATCTGTGACTTTGCATTTTTTAAAATAGTTTTTGAAAAAGTCATAGGTATTATCTCTTTAAATGCTATCTTTTCTCCATTTTCTTTATTCTCTGCCCTTGGACTCCTACTAGCCATGTGATCCTCTATTTCTCTTAATTCTTTTTCTATTGTTTATTTCTTGTCATTCTCTGCTACCTTTCCAAGATCACATTTAGGTTAAAATGAAGCATGATAGTAGGAAATCATTGATGACTCAGGGTTCCTCATCTGGGTTAGTGATCCATTTTGATACTACCTTTTCCCTTTAAATATGCTTTTAAAAGTATGGCAAAATAAATATAATGTGAGTCTTAAGTATTGGCCTAAGGGGTTAAAAGCTTTCTGGGTTTGTATGTTGACATCTCAGTTATAACAGGTGAGAGCACCATTCTATGGTTTCATGTATTGTTTCCTCTTCAATGTACAGGAGCACGGCATTTAGCTAACTGTGTCATTGAGGCTCTGCAACACAGATGTGACAGAGCTAATGAAACAGCTCTAGGTTCTCTGTTCATAAAGATAGAGCCAGAAAGTGATAATCTAGAAATAAACAGTATTCAAGACCATTAACCTGCCTATCACTCTTAGTGAGTTTCGGAGTGGTGTTTTCGGTGTCAGTTTATCAAGGAAATGAAACCCTTCTGAAAACTGGTGAATTTCCTGTCATGGGTTAAAATAAAAAAGACAGTGGTAGGCAGAAGATAGAAAGAGATGAATCTCTTAAATGTTAACTATTTTTCACCCATTGCTACAAGGTCCAAGACCTACAGATAACTGTCATGTATAAGATTTCATTCTGTTTTATATTGCTTCTATATTTTCCTTAATGCATTTAAGAAAATATTTTAAATTAGGATTGAGGAAATTTATGCTCTTTTTAAAAAAATCCTTAATTAAGAGAAATCATCATTATTGTACCACACCCTGTGGTTAAGAAGAAATATTTATACTTTTCTTATTTGTTTTTGGCAGGGTTGTTACAAGTTGAGTTGAAAACAAGAAAAACTTGCTTTTGGCGCCATCAGAAAGGAAAGCCAGATACCTTCCTTTCCACAATTGAAGCCATTTACTACTTTCTGGTGGACTACCATACTGATATATTAAAAGAGACATACAAAGGACAATATGACAATCTTTTATTTTTCTACTCTTTTATGTACCAGTTGATAAAGAATGCCAAATGCTCTGGAGACAAGGAAACAAGAAAACTTACTCATTAGTTTTTAAGCCACTTATGTCATTTTATTTTGCTAAAATCAATAAAGTTGTAATTGTACTTTTTTTATTCTTAGGAAATCCTCATGTGTAATGTCTGTAAGACCACTTGAAAAAATAAGTCTTCATATATTTTAAAAGGAAGCTATTTCTAAGGGAATTTTCAGAGATAGTGTTGACTGAAAAATTAGTTTCAAAAGTTATTTGCTCAAGTTTGGCATATCTTAATTTTATTACTATAATTTAACATAATGTATTATATCTATATCTATGTAATTAGATATATTTAGATATTTGTTTAGAGATCTTCATATCTTTCCACCTATATATACTACCATGTTTGAAGGTAGATGGGATCAGAATGTCCTCGCAGAAAATTTGCTTGAGGTTCATAGGAAGAACGAGTATTATAGCTCCAGTCCCTAAGGCTATTTCTTTAAGCCCACACTGCCTATGATGGACATTTGTTGCTTTTTTCACGTCTGTCTGGCATCCTTTTTAGGGAAAAATTGCTAGCAGTCGTGGGGTTCTGCCGTTGGAATGGACATATGACCCAGTTTAGCAAACAAAGTGCCCAGTGATTGATCCAAGGATGAGCACATGGCCTAACGTCCTTTTTGAGAAGTGGTATGGATGCTGTAGGAAAAAGGGCTTATTTTTCACAAAGCACTGTGGTGCAGTGGTTAAAAGCACAGGCTGTAGAACTAGACTACCTGAATTTAAATCTCAGCTTTTCCTTTTCCATTTACCAATCATGTCAGTTTCTGTATCCCTAAAGAGAGGGTAATACAATAGCTACCTTATAGGAGAATTATAAGGATTAATTGAGATAACATAAATAAAATGGCTTTCAATAGTGCCTGGCATACAGTAAGTGCTATATATGTGTTTATTATTTTATTTGGAATCGTACACTAAATGAGATGACCCTAGAGCTCCTGGTGGCATCTGTGCCACAGCTGGCAAGAGCCTGCCTTAGAACAAAACCAGCAGAGTGGAGACAGAAAAAGACAGAGTCCTGAGGACATCATTCCATCACCTAATCTAGCTGCTTGTGAATGGAGCCCTGTACTGGATAGCTTCCATTTGCTCCTTTGAGTCCATCTTCCACTTTTCATTCTGCTCTCTCTCTCTGAGGTAGGTTCCCTTGCTGTCGGGCTTTTGGTTGGTTTCAACAAATGAGAAGCACCAGCAGGAGATTGGAGGTAGAAAGGAAAAAGAAATTGTTAATTTCCCTGCCTCCTTTCCTGCCATGTCACCACAGGTTGGCTGTGTCCCTCTGCTGAAGGCCATCCTACCAGGCATCTCTTTCCAAGCAGTTATCCCAGTTACCCTCTCAAATTTCAGGTCCTTCCTTTTACCCCATTTTACTTAATAATAGCTTCCAGGTGTTACTAACCCCATGGTAGTTCATTACCCCTTGTTGTTTTTCCTGAAACCTGCCTATACCTTGGTCATTTTTTCATATGTTTTTCAAATATCCCCATTTGAAGTTGGCCTCTGTTTCTTTCTGGGACCCTGACTCATTCACCCACGTGGATGCTAGAAATAGTAGTATATTTCCCAAAAGTATATTCGGTGGGACACAACATGTTTCATGAAAAAAATGAGTTAGTGCTGAAATTTGCTTGTTGCACATTTGACTCTTAGAGATTCAAAAGGCACAGCACAAGAGTGCTGAAAAGTCCTGAAATAAACATTTTCAAATTTAAGCTAGTATTTCTTAATTGAGTAATGACTCCTAACATCCTGTAGGAATAGGACATTGGGAATATTGTATAGCAATCCTTGATTTTACATAAATGTGGCAACTGAGGCCTAAAGAGATAAAGTAACTTGTCCACAGATCCCACAACTAGTTAGTGGTAGAACTTTGTCTAGAATCTGGGACTTTTGATTGGGTTGGTGAAGTCACCATTTTGTTATGCTATTTATAAAAAAATATGGATTATATACGGTTTGGATATTGTTTGCCTTAGCCAGATAAACTAACTGGCTGGTTTATTTACCAGTTATTTTACAATAATGGAATTAAAATGGATTTCTTCATGTTTAGAACTTAGTAGTGGGAACAAAAGAAGGCCTGAATGGATTTAAGAAGGACCAAAGTTGGATTTCTCTGGGCTAAATTTGGACTTCCCTGAGCCAAAATCTATTGCCATTTAACTGGCTCGGCAAATCAACTAACTTAACAGTTAAGAAGGAGAAAAAAAAAGAACAACCCTCTTACTCAATTGCCCCCGTCTCATAGCTGGCCTAAGAATGATGACTCGCATAGAAACAGACCAAAGGAAGGTTGCCAGAGGGGAGGCGGGGGATGGGTGAAAAAGATGGGCAATATAGTGAATAATACTGTGATAAATTTGCATGGGGACAGACGATTACTAGAATTAGTGGGGTGATCCCATTTTAAGATATAAAAATGTCAAATCATTATATTGTACACCTGAAACTAAGTAATATATTGTATACCAAGTATACTTTAAAAAAGGGGGCTCACTTACTTCATAAGAGCCTAATTTACAACTAAGTCTAGATAAAATCTCAAGTTCTTCCCCCCAAATGAAAATAATACCTATTAGAACAATGATTTGGCTGTACTTGTTTTTCTTTGCTATGACAGACTGCAGAAATGGCCCTAATTCTTTACTCCTTCCTGTGCTCCTGGTCCTTTTTTCATGCTCGTTTGAAATACCCTCTCTGATTCTGGTCATATGCATTTCCAAACATCTAGTATATTTCTGCTTACTCTTATGCTTCTGTTGCTGTAAGTACACGCCTGGGTTATCCTGTTAGAGGGTGACACGCCCTGGTCCACTAGCTGAACCCTGCCATTCAACCCCCAAATATATGAACAATCCCAGCCGAGATCAGCAGAACTCCCTAAGTGACACCTACCTGATTGCAGATGTGTGAGTAAGGGATGTCTGTTGTTATGCCATTGAAGTTGTATGGCTGTTTATTATACGGCATTATTGTGCCAATAGATATCTCATGCTTGGATACAGTATCTGACTCATCTTCCTGAAGCACCTTCTCAGATTCTTGGCCTCAGTGTTTACTATGCCATCAACCACTTGCTTTGCCATAGCTACCACCCTACAAAGTGACAGACTAGCAGGTGGGTGTGATTCCTCTGCCTGAGGTCAACTAGCCACATGCTCAGAGTCCTTGGCCCAACACTGTGAACTCGAGGAAGCAACATGCCACAGAGTTTCCCCCGTGACTGTCAAAGGGCTACATAATGCAATCTGGAAGAGCAGTGACGTTATCTGTCTGGAAAATTTGTATCAATGGACTAGAAGAAGCTGTCAGATAAATTTCTGTCCTTTTTTCTGATAGACTGTTTTGAGGTACAGTTTTTCACCCTTTTGTCCAGAGATGTACCATGTGGCTAAGCAAGTGTACTTACCAAACCTCTACATGGCTTTTCATGAAACAGATCAAGTGCTGTACAGTAATTTGTCTGTGCATTTGCCTCCCATCCATGAGAGCCTTACTTCCTTTCTAACTCACTCGCCAGCCTGGATTCGCACCTTCCAATAAAGTAATAGATTTAATTTTTGCCTCAGATTCTCTCCTAGGGAAGCCAGGTGTTTTAGTATAGATGATGTGAGGAAAGCAGATTCATTACAAGTGTTACATGAATAAAGAGGTTTAATAAAGAATGAGGTCTCACCCAAACATGGGAGTTGCTAAGGGAGCCAAGGTCTGGAAGACTGTAGCAAATAGATGAGAGAAAGTCATTAGCTGGTTCAGCCCGAGATGCGCAAAGTGCCCGTGACGTAGTTTGCAGAGAAATGTATGTCTTGAGCATATTAAGCTTCTCATTCCTTTCATCTTTTTAGGTGTACTTTGGTTCAGTTGAAAGGCATCCCCTTAATCCTTTCAGATGTCTTAAACAAACAAGTGTGTAGTTATGCGCTTTATTTGGTCTTCTCCTTGAGGCCATGGTGGTGGCGGTATCCTGGATTTGGTCTTTGACACATTTGATTTTGTGAGAAACAATTTCATCCTGCAGCCCTGTATATCCTAGGCACTATATTCCCTTTCAATTCCATTTGCATTCCCACCACCGCATTTTTGAGCCTGTGTCTTTCTTTTTGTACCTTATCAATTACAGCTAATCGTGGCAGCTTAGTCTTTCAAAATGCTGCCTCAAAATTTCACCAAATGCCATGAATGCATTTAGATACGTTATCTGTCTTCCATGTTGGTGCAGACAATAATATTACCAATTTTTTGCCTCCAAATACTGACAAAAGGCCCTAATGAAAAGTTGGACTGAACACTTAATGAGCCAACACAAAGGCCACTGGCCAAAAATCACTACCCATGAAAAAAGAACCAAGTATCACTAGACACTTGGTGAAAGCTTCCAAATAAACAAGAGAGGCCCAATTAACAAGGAGAGGGGGAAATCCAAAGGAAACACAAGTAGAGAACCACAGCAAAAAAACCTGGAATTTAAAAATGTGACTGGTGAAATAAAAATTCAGTACAAATTCAATGCTTTGGAAGACAAAGCATAAGAATAGAAAATTGTAAATTCCAACATACAGTTCAACCTTAGTTCAAAGTTGCAATTGAAACCATAGGCTATGTGTTACATTATATTTAATAAATATCCTTGAGGGGGAGGTCATTTACTGACAATAGTGTTTGTACTCGCCATTACCCTTAGTTAAGGAGAAAGTTGGAGATTATTTGTATATCAGTTACCATAAATTCACAAAAAGTAAAAGAGGATTAGCTAGGTGAAGTGAAAGTATTCATGTCCTAACTATTAATCTATACATTTATGGCGTATTATTATTACGAAATTGAGTTTCTGGCTGGATTGCTGAGATGGACCAAAGCACTACTTTCCAAGTTATTTTTGACCTTGATGGTTCCATATTATCCTCTTGAGACTCTGACAATTTCATCTTATTTTATATGTTAGTTATAGTAAATAGTGTTTATCTCATTTTGAAGAATATTATGTTTGATGGAGAAAATTCACTCACTTGTGCTGTAATGTTCACACCAACATTTGGCTAATTAATTTACCGTTTATGACCTCCGAATCTTTATTCAGTGATTCTGTAACTGGAGTGAATAACTAGCTAATCAAAAAACAAGACTTTGTTTTGGCTTTCTTGGTAAAGGTCATTTCCAAACTCATAATGAAATTTGTTTTTCCACTTGAGATCTCTCAGAATATCAAAGAAATGGAAAATAGGAGGAAAAAATAGATTAAGGACCTCTCCATGAGTTTCTTCATCTGAATATTATGTTACAGAGAGAACAAGAATTGTGGGGAAAAATATTTTTTAGTTCCTAAAACTGGATAACACAGGTCTTTAGGACGACAAAAAGGCAAAAACTAAGGCTTATCAAGAAAATTCAGGGTGGGGTGGCTGGATGGCTCAGATGGTTAGAGCGCAAGCTCTGAACAATAGGATTGCTGGTTATATTCCTGCATGGGATGGTGGTCTGCGCACCCTGCAACTAAGATTGAAAACGGCAACTGGACTTGGAGCTGAGCTGCGCCCTCCACAACTAGATTGACGGACAACGACTTGGAGCTAATGGGCCTTGGACTTAAATGTAAGATCTAAAACCGAAAAAATAGGATTGTCTGGGAAAGCCTCTTTGATAAGGTAAAATTGAGCAGAGACCTGAGTAAAGAGAGAGAGAGTGAGCCATGCAGATGACTAAGAGACTATCATTCTAATGAGAGAGAACATGTATGTGCAAAGGTACTGTGGCAGCAACATCTTTAGCATGTTTGAGAAATAACAAGGAGGCCAGTTTAACTGGACTAATGTTGGGGAGGGAAAAAGTGTTAGAAGAAAATATAGTGCAGTGGGGATAAAGAGGCATATCTTTAGTGCTTTGGAGATCATGCTAAGATTTTGGATTTTACTCTGAGTGAGATAGGAAGCCATTGAAGAATTTAAACAAAGGAGTGACAAGATTTGAATTATATTTTCCAAGGATTATCCTGGATCCATTTTGAAAAATAGACTGTAAAAGTAAAGTAGGAAGATCAATTAGAGTACTGTTTCAATAGTCCATCTGAAAGATGATACTTGCTTGGACAAGAATCGTCATAATAAGCGAATGATAAGAAATGGTCAGATCCTGGATGTATTTCAAAAGTAGAGTCAAATATGATTTGCCAAAAAGGATTAGACACTAGTCAAAAAGGATTAGACACTATGGTAGACATGGAGGTGTGCTGCCTTGATCTGCTTTCCAAGAAAGACTTGCTGATTAGCTTCAGAGTGTGTGGAGAAGAGAAATCTTCTAGCTATCAGCACTTCATCTGCAGCAACTATTGAAAACACTTAAGGTCATTCCTCCCTAGATCTGAGAACTGAGCACCGTGGGCATATAAAGGCCTTGCCATTTCAGCCTAATTCATCACATTATGTCAGGCATAACTCACTTCAGAGCTTCCTGTATTGCAGTTTGACTTCCTCTGCCCAATCCTGCTTCCTCCCCTTTCCTTGACAGGTGTTGTTCTCTAATAAACATCTTGCACCCCAAACTCCATCTCAGGATCTTTTAGAGAACCCAACCTGTGACAGTTGACACCAGGAGTTGTCTGAGCTGCCAGTGGGGATGCCATCAGGTGTAGTGCATGAAACACAAGAACCCCTGGCTCAAGGTGACAGCTTTCACTAGTTGTAAAGTGAGAGGGTTTATCTGAGGAAGAAAATAAACTAGTGGGTACAGTAAGTGGTACTTGAGATTCATGAGGAAACTAGTAGATTTAAGAATAACAGAACGGGGTGGCTAAGTGCCCCTGATGCTCTACAGAAAGAGAGCATACAAAGCTCATTCTTGATTGCTTACAAAGCTCACCTAGAGCTGAATAGTATGAGTGGCTGGACTGATAGTTGTCCTGGGATAAGAAATATTGAAAGATCAATCACGGGAAGTCTGGAATAGAGGCATGTGGATGGACATATTTGCACCAAGTGTGGGCATGAACTGTGAAGGTCTTTGTATCACATGTAACACCCATCAGAGTGTCCTCTACTGAAGAGGCATTAAACAATACAAAAGACTGAATAAATTGCCCAGCTGACATCCTCCTTCCTGCCTCCCTGTCATTGGCCTCCCGGTGCTGGCACAATGGGCGAATGAATTGAGTGTCCATTGTGGAAGCAGTGAAGACAAAGCATGGGTGCAGTAGCATGAGTCTCCACTGATCAAGGCTGATTTACCTCCTGTTGTTGCTGAATGCCCAACCTACCAGTAATAGAGAGCAACACTGAGTCCCCAATATGACACCACCATTCCTCGAGACCAAGTGTCAAGTTGGCTACATGAGGTCCCTTCCATCCTGGAGAGACTAGTAGTTCCTTACCACAGAAATAGACAGATATTGCAAATATGAGTTTGCTCTTCCTACCCCCAGAGCCTCAGTACCACCATCTGAGTGTTTCTATAAGGTCAGATGCACTAACATGGAATGCCACACAACATCACATCAAACCAGGGAAACTGTTTTACAGAAAAGGAAAGTGTAGGAGTGGACACATATCCACAGCATCCACTGATAATGTTACATATGTCGCCACCTAGAAACTGCCAGCCTGATAGAGCATTGGAACAACCTGCTGAAGTTACAGCTGAACACCAGTTCAGAAGCAATCGTTTGTAAGGATGGAGGGATATACTCCAAGATGTATTATATGCATTGGATCTGTGCACACATGGCACTGTGCCCCAATATGAATGATATAGGTCCAGGAACCAAGGGGTGGAAGCAGAAGTGTCCCACCCCCTCACAATAACTTCTTATGCCCCTCAGGGTATTCTGTACTTCCTATCTTTACAACTCTGAAGGGTCTTGGTCCCCAAAGGGGACACACTTTTGCCAAGAAATACAGCAGAAAATCCCATAAAACTATAAGCTGCAGCTGCCACCTGGGTACTTTGGACTCCCTGTGTCCAGAGATCAGCAGGCAAGAAAAGGATCACCGTCTTGCTAGGGATAACTGACTCGGATTATTGGGAGAGGTAGGTAGTGATCCTGTTACACAGTCGGGGCAGGATAGTGTGGAGCCCAAGTGATACATTTGCCAAATTGTGAATAACGAATAGGTATAGCAACCCCAACCTGAAAATTACATGATGGCAGAATCTCAGGCCCCTCAGGGAATGAGGGTCGGGGTTACAACACCAGGTAAGCCACGGACAGCGACAGCTATGCAGAGGATGAGGGCAATCTAGAATTGATAATGGAGCGAGGAGATAATGAGTATTGACTGAATTCCCCAGCCTGAGAGCAGCAGTGGGAACTGTAGTTTTTCCCACTTACCTCCACATTCAAAGTTCCTCTCAGGAAAAGAGGCCCCTTCAGTCCTGTAGGAGCCTACACATACATGGAGACATAGAGCTAGGGGCGGAACAAGGGGTGGATTGTGGTAAGCAGAACTGTGTTGCCCAGATTCACCTTCAAGAAAGGACTTGCTGCACAGTTGCAAAGAACGAGACCAGCAACCTCCAGTTTCTTCTGAGCCTGCCTCAACAGCAGAGAGCTACTTTGCTGGAGGTCGAGCCTTTCCCACGTGTGGTGACTGATTGAGGTCAGCTGAATGCAGCTGCAGAAGTGACACTAGCACACGTGGGGAGGAAACACACTAAGCAGTTAAACAGAGACTTGTGAGAAATAATAAATAATTATTACCTTAAAACACTTCATTTTGGGGTGATTTGTTATTCGGCAGTAGATAACAGAAATTGGTATCTGGATTGGGGTATTACCATAACAAAAAAGCTAAATGTGGTATTGGCTTTAGCACTCGGTGGCAGGTCTTGAGATTGAAAGAGTGAGAAAAAGACTGTTAGGGGAGGCTGAAAGGGCAGTGTGGTAGGCAGAATACTGGCCCGCAAAGATGTCCATATCTTAATCCTCAAAACCTATGAATATGTTGCCTTACATGGTAAAAAAAAAATCTTTGCAAATGTGACTAAGGATCTTGAGATACGGAAAGTATTCTGAATTTTCCAGGTGGGCCCAATATAAGCAAAAAGATCCTTAAAGTGGAAGACGGATATGTAAGAGGAGGTCAGAGTGATGAGAAATGAGGACTTGATCCACTGTTGCTGGCTTTGCAGATGGATAAAGGGAACCACAAGCCGAGGAATGTGGGTGGCCTCTAGAAGCTGGAACAGGCAAGGAAACAGATTCCCCTCTAGAGACTCTAGAAAGGAATACAGTTCAGCCAACATCTTGATTTTACTCTGTGAGATCGATGTCGGACTTCCAACCTACAGAACTAAATAGTAATAAATTTGTATTGCTTACGCCTGCTAAGTTTGTGGTGATTTGTTACAGAAACTAGAGAAAAATAATACCAGTGGTTACGAGGCTATAAGCCAACGCTTGAAGAATAGTGAACAAACTCTAAGTAGAGGGTGGAAAGGCAGTAAGGAAATTATTAAATGCTGGAGAATGTTATGCGGTAACAAAATGCTTGGCAATACTTTTGCCTACTATAACATAGAAGATGGAAAATGAAGCTTACGAGTTTATAGATCTCTTAAGGAGATTTCCAGGCAGAGTGGTCAAAGTACCAATTAACTTTTTATAACTGATAATAACGTACAAAAGAAATGAGCGAATGTTCGCTTTTCAAGAAGAATTTAGAGGAAATATTTCCACCCCAGCACGTGTCATTTCTTATGGAAGAGGAACAACGACTGGACTGTGAAGCCAGAATCCCAGAGGGAGGAGCCAAAAAGCAAGATGAGCTCTGGGTTAGGAAATCACCACCAGAGGGGTGAACTGAACCACAACCAAGGACCATCCCTTGCCTTGAGTGTAGGAGCCCTGACAAAAATTTTAGTTTTGTATCTTGTTTCTCTTGTTTCCCTGACACTCTTTTTGACTGGGAGTGTCCGTGTGGTGTTTGACTGGGAGTGTCTGTCCTAGAAAAGTGGACGGAGTGAGGCTGCTCTCAAGTTGCTACACCTGAGAAACAATACCTGAGGTGTTTTATCCAAACCTGGACCTGATGTAGAAGATACAATCCTGAAGGTAAACATATGCAATAACGAGACAAGACTTTTAGAGTACAGGGTGAGTATATTTTGTATATGGGTGGGACAAGTATTGTGGCCAGAGGGTGGACTGTGATAATTTTCAAAGATGCCCCCGCCCCCCCCCCCCCATTTCTCCCCTCCCGGTACAAGCATACCACTCTTCCTTTCCATCCCCTTCAATCTGGGATGGCTTTATAACTTACTTTGACCAATGAAAGATGGTGAAAGTAAGGTCTGACAGTTTCTGCTTTCATGCTCTTGGATCCCTGAACCATCATGTTAAAATTCCAGGCTACTCTGCTGAAGAGAGGGACCATGTGCAGAGTCCCTAGAGATACCACATGGAGAGAAAGGCCACATAGGGAAGAAATGAGATACCCTAGTTAATAGCATCAAGGCCCGAGACAAGTGAGAGAATTTTTCTTGAAACTTCTAGCTTAGTTTAGCCACCATCTGAATGCAGCCACATGAGTGATGCCAGCTGACCTCGTTTAGAGTGGAAGAACCACCAGCCAACACAGAAACATGAGAAATTTAAAAATCATTGTTTTAAGCCACTAAGTTTGTTACATAGCAATAGATAATTGACACAGCAATCTTTTTGTTTGCAGGGGAGGGGTTAAGAAAAGGACAATTATGAAGAAAAGATCTGTAGAGAGTTGGGAGCCTAGACATCTCTTTTCATTTTGAACTACCTCTGTCTCTTTTAGTCGACTGATGGTATCTTCATCAATATAATTTTCTTAAAAACTGTGAGCCTTCTACAGCAAATTAATTCACACCATTAGACAAATGCCACTTCTATGAGTCTCTTTTAGACAGGCCCCTTCTACCTTTGGCTAAAAATCAGGGTGCTGTAGAAAATGCCCATAGTGTTCACTAGTCCATAGGACCTATTCTAAAATCTTAAAGAATCTTACAGCCTCTGATTTATCACAAGTCTGAGACCATATTTTACTATTGGCACCTTGGGCTTTTGTCTTTGCATTTATAACATTGAAAATATTTTTCTGACTGGTAAGTTTGAAAATAAAAAATGGTAGTGAATACTTCAGAGACTGTTCTGGATGTGCTATGAGTTTGTAGGAGGAGACAACATTTACATGTTTTACTTTTTAGACTCTTGATAGAAAGCTTTGAAAAGTTAACGTTAATTTTTTAAATTTGAATATAAGTTAAACTTACAGGCAATACCCATTTTATTAAATGTATTGTAAACATTTCTATTAATAAAATACAGTACAATCATAACAAGCATCTATGAACATTTAACAAACAACTGTTAATTTCTGAAGCAGAAAGGTACATGAGTGAAAGTTTTGGTTAAAATTTTAAAGTAAGAGCTAATTATTTATTAGCATACGGAATACTTTATGTTTGATTGTCCTATGTAAAAGTGTTGATTATACCTGGTTCTCTACTGGGAATTAAAAAGTCAATTCAGAAACATGTAAAAGAGTATTTATCTTATTTGCTCTTGAACACTAATAACTCACTGTTTACAATCTTATTGTCAAGGGCAATGGTTTCTTTAATAAATACATATCCTTGGCAATGCTGCAAATAGAATCTAAATTACCAAATCAAATTTTCTAGTGGTTGATGACTCTTTTTTCTTTTTAAATTGGTTATATATTTTAGAATTTTATAATTACCCTGAATCTAAGAAATAAATTGTTGTGTTACCATCAGGTCTTTTTAAAGTTTAAGTATAATGGATTGTAAATCTAATGGAATAAAAAATTCTACATTTTTTTCCATTCTCAGAGAAGATTACCTAATCTTTTTATCACTTATTATAGAGGATTCTTTCCCCACAGTGATATATTATTAAATGTTTGCTATTGTGACCATTTTTCTCCTCCAACGTATCAAGCAAATATTTCACAAACACTTTAGGAAACGAGAGAAACTTTTAATACTTTAACACACAATAACTTCTGATTTTAAAGCACAAAGCAGTTTGTCAAGAAGGAAGAAAGGAAAGAAGAAAGGAAGGAGGGAGGGAGGGAAAGAGGGAAGGAAGGAAGGAAGGAAGGAAGGAAGGAAGGAAGGAAGGAAGGAAGGAAGGAAGGAAGGAAGGAAGGAAGGGAGGGAGGGAAGGAAGGAAGATACACTGACTCAACCAAGTGGCCTAATGTTTTATAATCGTAGGGGAAAACATTTCTTTTTTCCTTCCAAGACACATTTCCCTGAAAACATGTTTTTTGTATTTAAAAAATAGAAGTCTTTGTTGCTTTTGGAAAATACTTTTGAAAAGTTAAAATTGTTTTCCAAATTTAAGTCTGGACACTTCAATTTATTTTAACAATGAGAGAATTAAGCTATTCCAAAAGTAAATTAATTTTACTTTCACATGAAATCACTGTACAGAGATATTGAAAGCTGTAACATGGTATCTTCAGAAGTCCAAGCTATCCTGCTGGAGGTCTGGCAGGTCCTTGGAGACACTACGTGGAAATAAAGGCTACATAGGGAATAACTAAAGTACCTCAGTCAATAGCACCAAGCCCCACACAAATGAGAGAGACCTTAAACTTTCTAGCTCTGCTTAGTCACCAACTGAATGCAGCCGCAACAGCAAACCCAGCTAACATCACTTGAAGCAACTATAGAAAATAAACTGTATACAACATAACCTCTATATTAAGCACCTAGGTAGTTGACTGAATTTTTTCCATTGTTTAGTCAACGATTCTGTCATAATATGAAAGTGGCCATAGTTGATAGCCTTTACTATTAATATATACAAGACAACTGAAGATATACCTGTCACTGCTTTACTCCCCCAGGTTGCTGACACTAGGTCTTTAAATTTGATGTGCTTCTAGCTATCTAGCTTATTCTCAGCTGCTACTGTCCATGAGTAATTGCTATACTTTCAAGGATATCAGACCGTTAACAACGCTCAGAATAACATATTTGAAATGTAAATTTATTAAAAGAGACAAAAGTAGAATACATTTGAAAGCCAAATTGCACACTATTCATTCAACAAATATGTATTGAGCATCCTCTATATAACAGATATATCCACTTTGATTGTGACTATTTTTTTAAAAATTTGATTTTCAAAATATTCATTTCTAGTATTTAGAAATGTGGTTTATTTTGTATATTGGGCTTGTATCCTATGAATTTGCTAAACTCACATATTAGTTATGTGAGTGTTTTTTTTTTTAATATTCCTTGGTATTTTCTATATAGACAACCACAACAGCTGTGACTAGAGACAGTTTTATTTCTTCCTTTCCAGTAAGTATGCCTTTTATTTCTATTTCTTGCCAATAGAATTGGCCAGGACTTCCAGTCTAATGTTGGATAGAAGTGTGAGAGAAGACATCCTTTCCTTGCTCTCAGTCTTAGGAGAGATTTCACACTTTCACCATGAAGTATGATGTTAGCTTTGAGTTGTGTGCACACACAACTGAAGTTACCCATTATGAAGTTAAGGAAGTTCCCTGTTTGTAGTTTGCTGAGTTTTTAATTTTTTTCAACAATAAATGGAATTTGAACTTTATCAAATGCTGTTTTTCTTTTTCTTTTTGCATTTATGAGGTTTATCTTCTTTTATCTGTTAAAATGGTGAAATACATTTTTTAAATTGTATTTTCTAACGTTAGACCAGCCTTGGATTCCTGGGATAGACTTCACTTGGTTGTGATGTATTATCCTTGTTATATATTTCTAGATTTGATTTGCTAATATTTTGTTGAGGATGTTTATATCTCTATTTATGGGATATATTAGTCCATAGTTTTTTTGTTCTATCTTTCTCTACTGTTGGTATCAGGGTAATACTGGTTTCCAAACATGAATTGGAGAGTGTTCTCTCCTCTTGTGTCTTCGGGAAGAGTTTGTAAAGATTTGTATATTTTTCTTTCTTATATGTTTGGTAAAATTGACCGATTAAACCGTCCAAGCCTGGAATTTCCCATTTTGGGAAAGTTTATGAATAAATTTCAATCCTTTAATAGATACCACAAAATTTATGTTAACTGTTTTTTCTTGAGTGACTTTTGGCAGTTTATCTCTTTCAAGAATTGGTCCAACTTTACTGACTTGTGAAATCTATAGACATTGAGTTGCTTGTACTATTCTCTTACTATCCTTTTAATATTTGTAAGGTCTGTAGTCTTCCATTTTTTCTTCTTTAATCTAGGTAGAGGTTTATCAATTGTATTGATCTTTCAAAGAAGCTTTTTGTTACCTTGATTTCGTCTACTTTTTATTTAATCAATTTTATTGATTTATGCTTTTATTTATCATTTCCTTTCTTGCTTTGAATTTAATTTGAAATTTTTTTTAGTATTTTAATACTAAAACTAGATTATTGATTTGAGAACCCTCTTCTTTTCTAATATAAGCATTTAGTGCTATAAATTTCTTTCTAAGCACTGCTGTAGCTGCATTTCACAAATTTTGATATGTTGTCTTTCATTTTCAGTCAGTTCCCAATAATTTCCAGTTTTCTTTGAAACTTCCTCTTTGACTCATGGTTATTTAGAAGTGTGCCATTTAAATTTTCAAACATTTGGGGATTTACCAGAGAGTTATTGTTATTGATTTCTAATTTAATTCCTCTTGAACAGAGAACGTACTTTGATTTCAATTATTTTTAATATGTTATGGTTTGCATAATGGCCCACAATATGATGAAGCATCATGAATTTTCACATGCACTTGAAAAAACATATATGTTCTGCTGTTGTTGGGGTTTCCTTTAATTGTCAATTTGGTTAGTTTGGCTGATAGTGTCGTTCAAGTGTTCTGTAATCAGTGGGAGAGATACGTTGTAGTTGGCTTACTATGTCTCGGCCACGCATTGGAAATTTAAGTTGGATTTCAAACCAAGATTTTCCTGACTGCTATGTTGATATTCTTTCCATTATGTCATAATGATGACATAATTTTTAAGTTTTATTTTTAAGTTTTAGAACTTAAAACTTCTAAAAGCTCTAACAAATGCTTTTGTATTATGCCACTTAATTCTTGATCCTAAATTCACCTTTATGCTGCAAGTAAATTTTCTTTTGCTTAAAAGAAAAAAGTCAAAACCTGCTTAGGAAATGTACAAGTTTTCCTTGTTCTTTGCAAACAGACTTTAAACATTTTTTTCATTGTTCATTGCGAACAGTTTTTACATGTATTTCCTAGTATATCCAATTTTTAAAGGAATGCACTTTTGACTATCTCTTTTAAAGGATAATAGCGGGATTCATGTCCTTTTGGAGTCAAAGGGCTACTTCTCCTTAGCTACAGAGGGAAAAATGAGGCATAGGGAAGAAAATAAATCTATGAAACTACTGCCTCAGGTGTTGAATTTGAGCTTTTATTTCCTTTTGGCTCATCACTCTTCGTGGTTTCTTTCATTCACTGTGAGTTAGAGGGGCAGGTTAGAGCAGTGTTTCTTAGTTTTTAAAAAAGAAATAAAAACACAAGAAAAACAACAGTAAAAATATGTTCTGTTTCGCAAACACAAATATCCCACACTTGCCTTCTATCGCATTTAAATTTTCTAAATAAATGAACATTTTGAGTTAAAGAACATTTTAAATAATAGTTTTAGATTTTTTTCTTCCAAATTTCTCATGTTTCCCTCTCCTGAAATTCATATACACTACCTAAGGGTGAGACAACTTATGTTGGAAGTGCATATCATTTCTTCCCACCAGATTAATCTATACCTGTCTATTTGGAGATCCTTTGGAAGTCTTCTTGTTCTCTTCAAAGTCTTGTTCACCCAAACTGGTCAGACTGGCTCATCTGTATATCCAGAAATAGAGCAGACTTCACCACACATGGTCTCTTCTCTTTCCCCCTCTAAACCCACCCCTTTTAGAAAGAGCAGGATACGAAGAAGCCAGCTATTTTTTACAGAAGTATACAGAGTAATCCCCTGTGTGATAGCCCATGAGGGCAACTGGTGACAGGTCAGAGATGGTTGGCCAAGGGCTGAAGGCTAAGCAAACTCTCTAGGGCAGGGTAGATATCACCAGCAAGTCACTAGTAATGAGAAACTTACTTTTTTTTTTTTCCTGTTATGGTAGTGAAGCCAAACCTGGGTCTGCTACCAAGTGTGCCATCATTTAAACAGAGCCAACAGAGAAATTGTCACACAATTCTATTCTTTAACAGGTATGTTCTCTAAGATACTTATAATACTGGAAAAATTAACACAACATTATTTTAATGGCTTGTATTAACCCCTTTCTTCTTTTTTCTAGGATCTTGTGTATATCAGCTATGGGATGATGCAGGATATTTTTAAGGATTCTTCCTAAAATTTCTACAGCGTTATATAAAATGTATAACTTTATGAGGAAGGGTAATAGGAGTATGGAGAAAGAAAGGCAGTAATAAAAATAGAAGAGAGGGAGTGAGCAAGAGAATGGACCAGGGTGAGAATGAGAGTGTCCATGAGACTGAAGGGTTGGCATATTTTAAGGCTGAAGAAACATTATTTCTTAATTGACCTTCTTGCCTCCATTTTCCATAATTGATAATTGAGTCTATTCTACACCAGAATCAATCTGTAAACTGAAAATCTAACTGTATTGGTCCGTTGCTTAAAACTCTTTGAGAAGATGATCTGACCCCAACTCTGCGTTCATCTCACAGTCACCCTTTACCTTGTGCTTAGACAATTTTGATGTACTTCAAGTTTCTGAGGAACACTGGACTATGTCATTCCTCTGTGCCCTTGCATTTTTTATTCCTTCTCCCTGACACATCTGGTCCTTGTCTTTGCTGACCAGTATGCTGTAACACTTTCTCTGTGACTTCTTCCTAGACCATACATTCTGTGAGAGAATAATTTTCTTCTTCTGCAAAACATTAGACATAGTACTTTCATTATAACAAGTAATGTTATATGGTAATTATTGGTTTTGAGTTTGTTGTGCCACTGATCTATGAGCTCCTTGTGGGCAAGGACAAAAATCTTATTTGTCATTTTGTCATCTGTGTCTAACACTGTGCCTGCTATATCATCAGCTTTTAGAGATTGTTGGTTGATCTAAATCAAATGAAGCTATAACAAAACACGAGAATACAGTCTTTCCCTTTGTAGACTCTTATGCTCAAAAATGCAGCTGTGTTGTGCTCTGATGATATATAATTTGTCTGCTCTAGAAAAAAAACTCAACAGTATTATTTTAGGCAAATAGCTCAGTCAAGAAATCATGCTCTTTTTTCCCACTGGGGTAAGGATATCCCAAAGGAAAAATATAATGACAGAAGCCTCTTACATCAGTTTTTTATATGTAGGGGGAAAGGGATTTGGAAATTTTTCCAAAAACCAGTTAGAAAAAGTAAGCCCCTATGCAATATGATACTTTTAACAATAATGCCCAGAGCAGTTCTAGAGAATACTAAATCCAAGTGTGGCTAGATTCCATCCTCATTTTGGAAACAGCCATAGTTTTGGCCAGCCCAGTCAGACAATGGAATGCAGTTGAGGATTTGATATGTGGGGAAGGAAAGGGACCTGGGTTTCTTGCCCTTAAGCAGTTGGCACATAGTTCCTGGTCTTACCTTCCCCCTTTTACCCCCCCTCCCACCATCTTCTGCCCCCAACCGTCTCCTCATCACCTAGGAAATATCTTGGTGATTTGGGGAAGATCTGGCATTTGGATTCTGTTTGTATTCTTGGGACTATTGTGGTAAAAGGGCCTTAAAAGAATCTAAGATGACAATATTATACTGTACCTCACTAACTCTGTCCAAATATGCACAAGTATGAAGTTAAGCCACAGAAGAATGCTTTCCTTCTTTTTTTTAAAAAAATTTTCTATAAATGGTATTCTGCAGTTTATCTGAGACAAAAGAAACACAATAGTTCCAAGTTCATTAAGCTTTCCTTCCTCCAAATATTATAATATTATATGCCAGCTGAAAATGGCGCACTGGTCTTAATTGACAATATTTTATGGAGAAGATAATTTCCAGTTCTATCTTCTGTCTCAGCCTTGTGCTCTACCATCCTTTTTTAAGTCATCAAAAGCTCATGTGGCAAAGATGAGAGAGCTATTAGCAACTACATGGAAGCAGCATGTCTACTCCGTTAAAGAACTATTGGGAAAACTAATCTATGGCTAGTCACGATAGTGGTTATCCTTGGGAGGAAGAGTTGGGTAGAAACGGAAAGGAGGCATGAGGAAGACTTCTGTGGTGTTGGTCATGCTCTATTTCTTGATCTGGGTGCTGGTTACATAGATGTGCTTAATTTGTGAAAAAACAATTGACCTATACCCTTCTGATTTATGCACTTTCCTATATACACATCTTATTTCAATAAAAATAAATAATAATAATGATAATCAAGGTATCAGGCCCACCTTGGTTAAAAACACCACTGAGCACAATGAATATAAAGGTCAGTAAATCCATGTTTATACACTACTAGACAATGAGTACATAATATAATAATAGACAATGAGTATACCCAATAAGAGCACGTGAAATATACATTTTAGTAACAGGTCATTTGTTTACTTTGGGAATAGGAGGCCCAGAAATCCAGCTAGAGAGTGCTGTATCTCAGTGAGGACTATGACAGGAAAAGTCTGCCCAGCTCTTGTTGCCACACTGCCCAGCCCTTTTTCAATAATCTTCATATTGTTACAGGACAACTCTTTGGAAAGACAGGGCAGATATTGAACCATCTTTTAAAAAGAGGAGTTCAAGCCATGTACTAATTTTTTTTTAAGTGGGTGTTTGGTACATTTTTTAATTCTGTGGTAAAATACACATAAAATTTACCATTTTCACCATCTTTAAGTATACAATTCAGTAAGCCATGTACTAATTTAATAATTTGTTCAAAATAATAAAGTCAGTGGCGATGCTAGGGTCTACTGTTCCCAATGTAGTATTTCCACTTTATGTAAGTCACTATGATGGATCAAATTCAACAATCACTGTGTCTAGTTCCCTCTTTTTGACATCACTTCTAGAAAATACTATGATTATTGAGAGAAAGCTTCATTTACACTCTGTTGACCTTGATCAAAGCCTTCTTAATTAAACTCTTTTCCATGACTTCTCCTGCCTAACCTTCTACCTAGGAAACAATACTCCACCCTCTCTGAAATCTCCTGCACACAGAAGACATGAGATTTCTCAGCTTTCCTCAAATGGCAGATAAAACCAGCAGACAGGTCTGTGAAAGGAATTTTTGGTGAAAGAGGATGACAGAGTTTTATGGGATACTCCATTGTGGTGTTTTGAGATCTGTGTGAGAACCCAGCAGTGGCTTCCCAAGAGGAGGGGTTTGAGAGGCTATGGAGCCAGGCTCCCCCAGGTGAAGGCAACGTGAAGGTACATTTTTAACAAACTAGTCAAAATTTCCAATGCACTGAGAGGCAAGCTCTGTCTGTCTCTAGAGTCAAAGGCATGAAGGAGATGAAAAATAAATAGGCTAAGATTCAACGGAAATTTTGAAAAAGAAAACAACAAAATAAAACCAAAAGAAAAGAGAGGGAGGAATTTATAAAGGTAATATCAGAAATTAATGAAGTAGGAAAAAGTTTTTAAAGTGAATGATAAATAAAACAGAATAGTTCCCTGAAAAGACCAATAAATTATTGACAGGCGTGACCACGAAAAATGAGACTACGTTCCACATGTTCACTTACTGAGTGCCACAATACTCCAGGTATTGTTCTAAGTTCTGGGATATTTATTAAATATTTTGCTTGTTCAGCATCTTTTGTTTTGGGAATTGATACTCCTTCCATTGCTAAGATTTCAATCACACAACCCTGCCTTTCCCACATCCAGAGTAAGCAGATGCCAGACTGGCCAATTCTTTTGGATATATTGATTGGTACATGGTTGGCATGTAACATAGGTAGACCGAAAGAAGTCCTTTATCTGTACACTTGAAAGCTATATAATTTTACTCTCCAATGTCACCCCAATAAATTTAATAAAAATAAATCAATAAAATTTAAAAAAGAAGACCTTTATTGGGGAGATTGAAATGGACCCTGGGTGAAACAGACTCTCTTTTTCTAAGATACTAAATTCTGAAGGACTAATAAACTCGAAGTTCTCGGGGCCCTTTTTTTGCTGCCTCAGAAAAGAATCTTCCTGAGGATGAAGTCATCACAGAGGGTTTTTGCCACGAGACCGAAAAAAAGGGAGAAAAAGAGCACATACACACATGAGTACCTTTCCATGAGAGTGGCTTCAGTTCTGGAGTTCCAAATGTTCCACCTTTGACCTTAAAACAAATAACTTTCTTAGTCTTGAAAATGTGAGTCCTATCATCACGAGGGATACTTGCTTTTCAGAATGCCATCACTTGCTTTCAGCACCGGGAGAACACATACTGAGAAAGAGACTATCGAAAGAGCTTTATCTATGTGCTTGACAAGTACTTTACCAGTATGATATCACTGAATTCTCACTTCAACATTAACAGATGAGCAGAGACCTGGAGAAGTTAGGTAAAGCAATGTCTTAGTCATTAGACATTCACTCATTAAATAAATATTACTATACACTAACGTGTTTCCCCAAAATAAGATCTAGCCGACCATCAGCTCTGATGCGTCTTTTGGAGCAAAAATTAATATAAGACATGGTATTATATTATAATATATTATATTATATTATATTACACTACATTATATTATATTATTATTATATTGTATTATATTATATTATAGACTGGGTATTATAGTAAAATAAGACCTGGTCTTATATTAATTTTTGCTCTAAAAGACGCATTAGAGCTGATGATCCAGCTAGGTCTTATTTTTGGGGAAACACGGTATTCTAGGTACTCAGGATACATACATGAATAAAACAGACTAAAATCCTGTCCCTAGTGAGTTTATATTCTACTGTGGGAGAGAGACAATAAACAGTGAGCATAATAAATAAGTAAACAATATAGCATGTTAGAAGGGGACAAATGCTGTGGAAAAATAAAGCAGGCTTAGGGGTTTCAGGAATGTGCATGTGTTGAGAGGCTAGTGCAGGTTACATATTAAATAGGGTGATCAGGGGAGACCTTGAGAGGTATCATTTGAACAGAGACATAAAGGAGGTGAAGGAGTTTCCGAAATGCGTAATGGAGGGAAAAGGGAGGACTTCAAGGTTGAAGAAAGAATTTGCAGCACCCTAAAATGAAACCAGGCTTGTTGTTAGTACAAAGAGTCTTTGTCTCCTAAAACCCTTCATTGCCACTTGACAGAAATGTGCAGTAGTAGATATGCACATCTCTTTGGACTGCGAAAGTGAATGGTGCTCTCTACAACTGGGAAGTGCGCAACCTGTGCAGCTTACACAGCCATCCATTGTAGTCCTGGTGCTGGGCGTATCTGGTGGGGAAGAGCAAGAAGTGGAGGGAGCCAGGGGAAGATGCAGTCAGAGGAGTCAGGCAAGACGTCGAAGGTCATTGCCAGAAACTTGACTTACACTCAGATGTACCGAGGTGCCATTGAGAGGTTTTCCTTAGGAAATGATATGACACAACAAGTTGTAAAAGCATTACTCTAGCAACCCTGCAGAGAATACATTGTACTGGGCAAGGATGAAAGCAGGGAAGGAGGATACTGCAAAAATCTAGGGGAGAGATGACAATGTTTTGGAGCAGGGTGTTAACTGTGAGGTAGTTGGTGAGAAGTGGTTGGATTCCATATCATATATATATATCTCACAGGTTGAGCCAACAGGAATTTTTAACAAACTGGATTTGGGATGTGAGAAAATGAGAGGAATCTAGGATGATGCCAAGGTTTTCAGCTCATGATACTGGCCCATCACTAATGCTGAAGTTTTTGCTTAAATTATACTTTTTCACAAGGCTACCCCTGATTATCTTAACTATGCTTAGCCAAAATGAAAATGAAAACAAAAAACCTGTTAAGATGAGATGATTATAAGATAATACACTACATAAGCAACACAAACTTAAATATAAACATAGAGAAATATTTCTTCTTCATTCCTCTGTCTGTCTACCTACCTATCTTCTATTTATTTATCTATCAATCAGCATTACTACCATGATACTATATTAAGTTTTAAAGCAATATTCTGTTTACAAAACATTTTAGACCTTTATCATAATTGAGCCTTAATAATCAAGTAGGTGTATTATCTTTATGACATTGGTGAGTAAATTGCAGGGAGACTCCATACTCTCCTTTGTAAAGTATGAGACATCTTATTTTTAAAAAAAAATTTATTAAAATATAGCTAACATGCAATTATTACGTTAGTTTCAGGGGTATACAATTGTTATTCAGCATTTACATACCTAAAGAAGTGATCATCATAGTCCATACTCTGACACTGTATTACGCTATCACAATATTAATTGACTGTAGTCCCCATGCTGTACAGTACATCCTCATGACATATTTGTTTTATACCTGGAAATTTGGACCTCTCATTCACCTTCTCCCCTTTTTAATTTTTCAATTATAGTTGACATTCAATATTATTTTATATTAATATCAGGTGTACAGCATAGTGGTTAGACATTTATATAATTTAAGAAGTGATCCTCCTGACTACTCTAGTATCCATCTGGCACTATACATATGCATAGTTATTACAATATTACTGCCTGCATTCTCTATGCTATACTGTATATCCCCATGACTACTTTGTAACAACCAATTTATGCTTCTAATCCCTTCCCCTTTTTCACCCATTGCCAATCCACCTCCTGTCTGGCAAAATGTTCTCTGTATCTATGAGTTTGTTTCTGTTTTTTGTTTGTTTGTTTGTTTCTTTATTTTGTTCTATAGATTACACATATAAGCAAAATTACATTGCATCTATATTTCTCTATCTGATATACTCTACTCAGCACAATATCCCCCAGGTCCATCCTTGCTGCTGCAGATGGCAAAAACCCATTTCTTTCCATGGCTGAGCAATATTCCATTGTATATATGTACCACGTGCTCTTTATCCATTTATCCATTCATCCATCAATGGACACCCAGGCAGCCTCCACATCTTGGCCATTGTAAACAATGCTGCAATGAACATATGTATGCATAGTAGCATTTTGAGTTTCTTCAGATAATTACACAGAAGTTGGATTACTAGGTCCTTCTTTGTCACTTGTTATAGCCTTTGTTTTAAAGCCTATTTTGTCTGGTATAAGTATTGCTACCACAAATTTCTTTTTTTTTTTATTTGCATTTTTATGAAATATCTTTTTCCCATGCCTTTACTTTCAGTTTGAGTGTATCTTTTGATCTGAAGTGAGTCTCTAGTGGGCAGCATATGTAATGGTCTTGTTTTCTTATCCATTTAGCCACCCTATCTTTTGATTGGAGCATTTAATCCATTTACATTATAGAAATTGTTAACAGATATGTAGTTATTGCCATTATATTATATATATATATAATATATACATATTTTATATATATTATATATATTCTTATATATATAATATATATATTCATATATATATTATATATATATATATATTCTTAAATAAGTCCTTCTAACATTCCTTGTAACACTGGTTTGGTGGTCAGGAACTCCTTTAGCTTTTTCTTGTCTGAGAAGCTCTTTATCTGTCCTGTGAATCTAAATGATAGCTTTGCTGGGTAGCGTAGTCTTGGTTGTACGTCCTTGCTTTTCATTACTTTGACTATTTCCTGCCAATCCCTTCTGGCCTGCAAAGTTTCTGTTGAGAAATCAGCTGATAGTCTCATGAGAGCTCCCTTGTAGGTAACTAACTGCTTTTCTCTTGTTGCTTTTAAGATTCTCTCCTTGTCTTTTACCTTTACCATTTTAATTATTTAACTATGATGTGTCTTGGTGTGGAACTCTTTGGGTTCATCTTGTTTGGAACTCCCTGTGCTCTCTGGGGTTGTATATCTATTTCCTTCACCAGGTTAGGGAAGTTTTCAGTTATTATGTCTTCAAATAAGTTTTCGATTCCTTGCTCTCTTTCTTCTCCTTCTGGTACCCCTATGACGTGAATGTTAGTATGCTTGACATTATCCCAGAGGCCCCTTAAACTATCCTGAGTTTTTAAAATTCTTTTTTCTTTTTGCTATTCTGACTGGGTATTTTCTGCTACCTTATTTCTAAATCACTGATTCAATCCTCTGCTTCATTTAATCTACTGTTGATTTCTTCTTATATATTCTTCATTTCAGTTATTGTATTCTTTATTTCTGACTGGTTCTTTTTTATCTTTTCTATCTCCATTTTTATGTTTCCTATTTCTTTGTTTAAATTCTCCCTGAGATCATTGAGCATCCTTATAACCAATGTTTGGAACTCTGTGTCTGGTAGATTGCTTGTCTCTATTGTTTAGTTTTTTTTTTGGATCTTTGTTCTGTTCTTTTATTTGAGACATATATATTTGTCTTCTCATTTTGGCTGCCCTCTGTGTTTGTTTCTATGTATTAGGTATGGTTACTATGCCTCCTGGTCTTCATAAAGTGGCTTATGTAGTCAGTGTCTTGGTGGATCCAGTGGTGTTGTCTCCCTGGTCAACAGAGCCAGGTGCTCCAGGTATGTCCCTTGTGTGGATTGTGTGTGCCCTCCTGTTGTAGTTGTGATTTGATTGCTGTATGCACATCAATGTTCGGAATGATTGACCCTCAGGCTGATTGGTTGTGACGACTGGCTGTGACTACAGTGGAGAAGCTGTGGTGCAGGCGCTGACCTTACAGAGCAGCGTTCGATCTAGTGGGGCTCTAGTGCCTACCCAGTCTGCCCTTTGGGTGTGTCATCCTTGGAGGTGCCCAGGTGATGCTCTGGCCCAATCTGAAGCTGGCCACTGGGTCTACCAGCCCTGGGGCCTCCTGGGTGGTGATCTGCTGCAGGCCAAGTTCATCCACAGTCTTTGCCCTGCCAGGGGCCACCTGGCATGAGCCACAAAGCAATCCAGAGATGGTCACCGCCTGCGCTGTGCTTGGAAGCACCTTGAAAGGCTAAGCTGTGAATGTGAACCAAGGCCAGCTATTGTTAGTGCCAGGCTTAGGGCTGCTCAGCCAGAGGTACAGGGCATTCCAAAGCCAGATGCTGCTTGTTGGGTTTTGTGAACCTTTGCAGGATTTTAGGAAAGTCCACAGCATGAGTCAAGGCAGGCCATTTGTATGGAAAGTCATTGGAAGTGGCTTGGGTGTGCCTGAAAGTTGGGTGGGGCTGCATTTAGGAAAGCATGACTATTAGGTGCCATTACACTAATACTTCATTTTTCCTCTTTGAATTACTTTTTTAAAGACCCACTTCTGTAATCTCAATTAAGTGAGCACCTGGCCCCAAGAAAGTAGTCCAGCATGGGGTTGAGGAGTGGGAATGGATTAGCCTGAATTATGCACCAGGAAAGGAATACAAGGAACAGAAAAACAAAAAAACAAAACCCTGTCTTGTAATACTCAACGTTTGATGAAGAAAAATGGAGAGTCAGTCTTCAAAATATTTAATTCTAGTGTTTTGACTTTTGATAATGTTAAAAAGCCTTTGGGTTGGCTAATATCGATCCTCTGTAGTTTGAACTAAATTTTAGTTTTACCCACTGCTTTCTTTTGAAAGGAAGAGAATATTTGATCAGCCTGTTATTCCTAACTTTCTTTTTTACTAATAGATTTCTTACTCCCTTGATCTCAGCCCAGAACAAGATGGCTGACTAGAAAGATATTTCCTGCAAGAGGCCTGATCTAGACATATCTACACCAAGGCAGAATGTTTGGGCACCATCCAAAAGGACAGAAAATATATTCTGTGCTATTAAAAATGCTGGACTTGGATACAAAGTAGTACACAATAAGTGAGAGCATGTTTTATATCTGTGACAGGATTTCCTGACATTGGAGGCTCAGACTAAAATCAAACAAAATGGAGCAGCAGTAGGTCCAGCCTTTGGCTTTGTGAAAATGCCAGGTTGTAATCACATCTTATTTATTTTTCAAGATGACACAGAAACACAAGAAAATTTACTCTACAAGAAGATTCCAGAAACAGTGCATAAACAATCCCCCAAAATATATGTAATTACTATTCATTCCTCACTAGACGTAGTGGAAATAAAAATGGAGGTGAGTATGAAAATAATTATGGTCCTTGAGGGTGAAATATTGATAATGAAATAAACTTCCTTGGGACTTTACTGGCTGCTCAGTATTATGCCCACTCGCATTAGAGATCAGGGAGTTCTCAAGGGCTGGTTTCTAAAGAAATAAAGGGATTCTACTTGAGCTTCCTGAGACTAAGACTCTCCAAGGTTAGGTATTTAAAGGAAAACCTATAGGAAAATTTGAACTTGGGTTATTCTGTAGCATCCCAGTTAATCAGAGCAAATATGTCCAAGAGGAACATTTCCCTTCTGGAGGCCTGTGGCACTACCCCCAGGATAATTAACAGGATTTGAGATTGGTTTGTTCACTGTATGCTGGTCAACAAATCATACCCAATTTACCTTCTGGTGTTAGCTTCTTGCCACATGCTGTTGTTTCAACTTCTGCAAATGGGCATCTCGCCTTATTAAGACAAACTGGGTGGTTTGGCTGTGGAAGGCCTCCAGACAGCTCTTGTGCATGGCTGAGTTATCTGATGGACCCAAGACAAGCATGGTCTTTGTGAGAAGCTTTACGGTATTGCTCTTTTCTTCCCCAATACCATATGATCTCATGCCCAGAGGCCCAGACTGATCTGCTTATTCACTGGGGCTGTGATTTCCAATGCTCCTTCACAGAGGACAGAGGAGTTGAAACCTTACGAGAGTTAAAATATTCACCAATGGACAATCAAGGCCAGATGAAAAGAAATCATAGAAAGGTATAGGCCACCTGACAGTCTCTCTCTGTCTCATTTCTTACCTTCCTTCATTCCAGTCTACACAAAGAATTGAAGATCCCAAGAAACAGTTAAAATAGGATAAACACAAAAAGCACTTTTCTCTAGTTTAAAAAAATATAGGCATAGACTTTGCTTGACTTAATATATTTTAAAATAAAATAAAGTGCAAATGAAAAGCCATATTTATACGGAGAGCTCTAAAAAAAAAAACATTATTTATCCTATGACTTAAATGATAACTGATAATGCTACAAAGAGTGTACACTTTGGGGGAAACAATGATTTTCAACTATTAATTATTTATTTCTTCAACAAATATTTGTGAAACAGAAACTTTTCACTAAAGGAGATTTATAGGGTAAAAAGTCAGGAGCTCATTGTGAGAATGAATTACTCAGAGACAAAAAAGGAAAATACATATTATGTAGAAAACAGGAAGACACATAAATGTGAGAGAAAACACCTGTTTTCCTATAAATACTTGACTTAATACAATTCCCAGAAATGTTCGATGAAATAGCTGTTAACAAGAAATTCAGATTCAGTTAACATGACATTACAATTTCAAAGGTCAGGAGAAAAAGACTACCTTTCTTTTCTCTTTACTTTTGAATTTTCTCCCTGCCCAGAATTCTCTGGTGATGTAGCTAACAGATTGAGTTATTTCTTTTTAAGCTTAAAGAAAGGTCACAAATAGCTTTCAACAGATTACAAAAGATTTGACACATGATTTCAGAAGCTGGGAAAATTCCAGATGCAAGAAAACGTCAAGAATTGATGAAAAGATTTTACAACAGGGCAGGCCAAAATTAACATTGCTAATGCAGGTTCTGTTTTAATTAATTTGGTGCAAACCACAGCACAACCCTCTGAATCAACTGTGAGTGTTACATCAGACAAGTCTGAGAATTCTTTGATATTTAAATTTAATGTTATTGCTTAACAGTGAAAGGCTTTTTGTTATCTTACGGGTAAAAATACCTCTGCTTTCATACCCAGGCCCAGTCTATGGTGTAATTTGAAGGATTGCAAAGGCCCTGTCCTGTCCAAAGTTATTTTCATTAGAATCTAGTGAAACAATATTCTTATGTTCTGCTCCTTACATGAGATAGAGTTCCTTTTCATTGCTGTGGATGGCAGGGCTGTCCTAGAAGATGAAGAGGTCCTCACAGATGACTAGTCCCCAGTTTTACTAAGAGGTTCCTATTGTTAGGAGAAATTCTATGATACCAAGGTTTTTATATCCATCAGACTAGTTAGAGGTAAAAAGCGTCTTTTATTGCTTCAAGAACAACTTTGAGATTCCTTGACTGTTGAGATGTGAATCGCCAAAAGACTATAATAATATTTATTTTTATCTTTTCTAATTATATCAAAAAGATTGAGAGAGCTATGATCAATTGATAGAACTAATATCAATCTTAAGCTTCTTTTCTCTTTAGTTATTTGTCAGTGGACTTCAGTGAATTACATCTGTAGAAATGAGATTGCCTACACTGATAAAATAACAGGTGTCGTACACCCACCCTCAACATAGATTGGAAATCAATCCCTTAAGGTCTGAGTGCGAAAGATGGCATGTTGGCTAATTTTCAGTAGTCACCCCTGACAGGGTCCTCTCTTTGCCATTTGCAATGTGTCTTGCTGCCACTTCTTAAGATTGCCAGAAAAAATACAGAACACCTCATTAAATTTGAATTTCAGATAAACAGCAAATATATTTTTAGTATAACTGTTTCCTAAATATTGTATGGGATAAACTTTTATTAAAAAATATTGTTTATCCAAAATTCAAATTTAAGAGGGCATCAGGTAATTAATTTTATTTGCTAAATCTGGTAACCCTACAATTCCTAGATGTTAATGAGTGGTAAACACCCTAAATGATTTCTCCAAACTCTGAAGTTTTCAGGTTCAAATCTCCCAATTTCTTCCTCCCGTCTTTTCAAACTCACTGAAAATTCTATTTAGAAGATAGTAGTGTATAAACAAAATAATAACAGCACCATAAACCACACACACACACACACACACACACACGCACGCACACAACCCACTGGTTTAAGCTCTTTGACTCTGGAAGATTCCATTCTCATATATCCTGCACTCTCACATATTATATATTGATGGTCCAAAACATCTTTTATCCACTCAATGAATAAATACAGAAACCAATTGCTTTATGTTAGTGATTTAGTTAGCAATTTCATTCTCCAACTTAGTACATTAGAATAATCCACAAAATAATCAAAATGAATAAGTAGCATGAGGGATTAAAAACAAATAAACCAATGACTCCAACTTTTTGTGACTAACTCTGTGTCCAAACAGGCAATGAAAAAATGACCTCTCACTCAGCTTTTTGAGTCTATATTTCAGTGATACTCTTTATTCTAATGACAAGCAGAGGCTTAGTAATGTGTAGGGAATCTTTATCAGAAGCTATATTAATATCTGAAATGGGCACTATTACTGATGGACTTGCTTCAGATGGTCCAATAGCACGTTTCTTAGTAAAATGGCCAGAAGTGTTATTTGGATAAAGGCAAGAAAATTCCCAAACTTGAATGCTTTCCTAGACTAAAAATAAGTATGGATCCAAAATTGCACAAATAAATAAACCCAAACTCCCTTTCAGTCAAGATTCAAAACCACAAACTTAACATGGCTGACCTTTTCTCATGGTAACCGACATTCTACGCGTATGTACTACATTTCTACTATTTTACTGCATCTACTCTATAGTGGTACATTTGGTTGATCAGTCTGCCTAGCTGAGGATTTCTGGCAATTTGCATGGGAAAACTGTTCTAAAGTTTTTTGTGTTTTTTTTTTAAAGTAAATTGTAAAGTATTTTATGCAAATTTCAAATATTCCTGAGACCAAAAAAAAGAGGGGGAGGGGAGAATGAAACAAATTTAGTTTTAAATTCTGATCATTAGATAGGTTTCCTAGTGGCCTCCCACATCTTTTACTGCTGTATTTTTAAAATCTGGGGGGGGAAAATAGTCTAGCATATGAATATGATTAAAGTAGAAAGAACACACAAGCATTAAATGATCCCTAAATGGCATTGTGTCCTCTTGTTCATCACTCTGGCATGTTCTTTACACCTGTGTTTTTTCATTAGGAAAAAAAATCAGTAAAAAAAAAAATTTCTTTAAAAAAGAAGAAAAACAGAGTGTTCTGTGTCAAGTCTATAATCACCTTCTACAATTGCCCTGGCATCTTGCTTAGCATTTTAAGACCTTGTACAATTGTAATGCTAAAACTATTAATTTGCTTAATTCCATGCTTTATTTCAACAAACTAGCTAAGGAAAGAAGTCTTTGGGATCCTGGAAAGAACTTGCTCCTTTCTATCTGCTTTCTATAGATTTCCTGTAATCTTCCTATCTTCTTGCAACACAACAATGGCTTGACTAATTTTCAATGTTGGGTTCAGAAAATAGTCTGCAATTGAATAAACACAATCTGAATCATCTCATGGGTGAGATTTAAACAATGAGATGAGAGCCAATTGTGAGTTTTATTTACACATATAATATTCATGGTCCTAAAGTGTGGTGGGAGAACTGACCACTCACTTTGCACCAGCAGGGGCAATAAAGGAGTTTCTGTCCTTTCAGTAGCTTAGTAGGGTATTTTTAGGCACCATGGAAAACATGACAAGAGAGTTTGATTGTTTTTAGTGAGAGCAGATCCAAGGGAAATGTGTTATTTAAAATTTTTATAAACCTGAACCCTCAAAATCCTTGTATTAGAAAACTTTGATCTATAAATTAACAATGATTAAAGATCTTGGAACCTAAAATACTATTACTTAAGAATGTGACATAGTTAACTCAGAATTCCTAACTGATAATAAAAAGTGCTCACACACACACACACACACAAAAGGTAAACATACTATTGCAAAGTGAAGAGCACAAATTTTTATGTATTATTTCTTCTGATGTCCCATTTTCCCCTTAAAGGAGGGAAAAAAGCAGGTATATTTTGTTAAAAATTGTTTTACAACTGTTTCTTAGGTTGAATATTTTTCTGGATAAACTTAACCCTGTTGATGATAGAAATTTTGAAAGTGAAGTAAAAATTATGAAAAAGTACAGACTCTGTCCCTGTCTGCCTTGCAAATAACTAAAGAAAAACATGTACTTAAGATGCTTTTCTAACTTTTGTTCATTAATCAAATACCTGTACAACTGAAATATGGGTATCATTAGCAGAGATAAGAGAATCCATTCTTGATAGGCATACAATTATTGGCTTTGGACTTAGAATGTTGAGTTTAAAAGTAATGATTGAGATGTCCTTGTGGAAATATGCAGCAGACAGAAAGATAGTGCTTTGGTATCAACCATCCATCCAAGGGAAGCAGAGAGAGGGATAGAGAGAAGGAAAGGCAGAATTCCCCGAGTAAAATACGCACATTTTCAGGCTGAAAAACTGAAAATCAGAAGATGCAAGATTTGAAAAAGATCAGGATAGCTGAGTATTGTAGAAGCCAAGAGGAAAATTTTTAAAAGAATAAGGTGGGTTTCAAGAGTGCCAAATAGTTCTTCTTGCAGAGGGCAAGAAGAACAAAAACTGAGGAAAAAGATGAGGAGACCAACATTGGTGACCATTGAGTGACTATCGAATGATCTAAAGAAGGTAGAAAACAGATTCTCAGATCTGTTCCATTTGGAGAACAGAACCATTCTTGAGGAAATCCTCATAGGACTTCAGGAGATTTCAGTTACATAGGAAATCCTGGCACTGGGTTATGTTTGTGCAAGGGAATGCTAGTGATAAATCAGTGCTCTGAGGTCATACTTTACCGTAGGTCAGAGACCATTTCACCAAACTTTGGTAACTCTTAAGTTCATTGAACAACTTTGTTTTAAGCAGTCCAGTGTGTGAATAAATAGTTATTTACTCCTGATGATACACAAAGGTAATCAAGCATTAACATTGTTTTGTCTAATTTTGCTAAAGTTCTCTACAGGCATTTTGTGCAATTGAGGACCCAGTTATACCAATTCTATTGCATCCAGGGCCATACATTTTTAAATGTAGATAAAATAAACTTAAAATTACAAAAATGCTACACCTATTCTCTAAGATAGCCCTGGCATGAATGTATCCCCTGCCTTTACATGGCTTTACACTCCCAGTCAGAAGCATTCTTTCCACCAGCTTTTAGTGAACACTTATTGAGTCTACTATGTGGTGGCCACCCTGAGAGTTAATTTGTTATAGGTCAGCCAGAAAACTTAAACATATTGCCCAAGATCACCAACAGAGACTGATAAATGAAACAGAAATTTGTACAAGGTATAGAGCTGCAAATAGGAAAGAACAACTATCTTGATCTGGATAGAAGAGGGGAGGAAGGCCTCTCAGAGTTGGGGACATTTGAACTGGGTTCTGAAGGACAATGAAAGGCATTTGTAGTCAATAGAGGAGGGAGAGGACATTGTTGTACAAAGGCAGAGACTCATCCCACCCTCCAGATAGACGCTCGTTAGCATTTAATAATATAAAGGGCTTGGGGTAGGATGTAGGGATGGAGTGTCACTTGCCTGAAAATTTTCCTGCTTGGAACCAGCGGGGGAGAAAACCAGAGGAAAACATTAAGGAGAAATTGAGTAAGAAGGAAATCATATGGGGAAACTGTGGTAAAACATGACAATCAAGGAACCTGAATAAGAGGCAAACCTGAACAATTTCCTGCGCTAAATAAGTAGCTGTGAAGGACTGTTATAGAGGTTTTGGATGTTACCTAAATAGTAGCCATTGAAGGACCTGACCCACCCTGGATAAGGATGGAGGCATGAAAAACCTTGGAATGTTCAGGGACCCAAAGAGGTCTCCGACCTGGAGACCTCATGACTGGAGCTTAACACAAGTGAGAACAGCGGTTTTGAGAGGCTGTAGTGCAGGGGATCCTGCCGACTTCGCCATGTGTCATGCAGGACGGCCTGCAGGGTGTCAGGCGGGGTCTCTGGTCCCACTCCCTCTACAAGAACGCAGGACATGGCTAGGCCAAAAAGGAACACCCACGGAGCCATAGGTAGGGGAGTCACACCACTATACTCTCGCTGGCGGCTGGGTTGGAGACACAGGGACCAGGAGCAAAACAATTCTCAACCCTCACTGTGCCGCTTGCAGACTCAGCCACCATCTCCTTGCTAGCTCCCCCCTTTTTTCTTTTTGCTACTAGCCTAGCCACGGCAGTTATATTCATGGCTAATGGCTCACTGGTTACAGCTGACGGCCAACTAGCCACAGGTGATGGCCATTTGATCACAGTCGATGGCCATTTACTACCTGAGCCAGCACCTTTCTATGTGAGGCCGAGAGCCTGGAAACTGCTTTTTGGGGCTCTGTCCCACACTCCACCCCTACAGGGTCTCGCCTCACAATCTATGCGACAAGCGTCTTCCGCGAGGGGCCCTGTGCGAGGAGCCTGGAGGTGAATGCTATTTCCTGGACACAGCCAAGCTCTCTGGTCACAGCCAGGGTTTCTCAGGGCACCACCAGTACTTCTGGGCACAGCCAGACTTCCTGGACTTCTAAGGGTACCACTAGTCTCCCCGGGCACATGAGGGCCTCTCAGGGCACTGCCACTCTCCTGGACACAGCCAGACCTCCTGGACTCAGCCAGGGCTCTCAGGGCACTGCCACTCTCTCTGGACACAGCCAGACTTCCTGGACTCAGCCAGGGCTCTCAGGGCACTGCCACTCTCTCTGGGCTCAGCCAGACTTCCTGGACACAGCCAGGGCTCTCAGGGCACTGCCACTCTCTCTGGGCCTCTCAGGGTACCGTGCTGGAACAATAGTGGCTCACAGTCATGGTGCTTACATATTCTCGATGGCGGCCGGTCAAGACACAATAGCAAACATCCACCAGTTCCACTACATAGTGGTATGTTCCCAAACAAATAGTCAAGCTGTCCATTAAATTAGGGATGGAAGGCAATTCCCCATAGTCCATAGTCATTCGCCAGGGCTGTCCTGGGGGTGAGGGATGACCTTGGCCTCACCCTCAGCTCCCACGGAGGACTCAGCAAGTGTTTCCTCCTGGGACTACAAGTCCTGCATCCGGGCTGCCTCAGCAAGCACTTTCCAGCCCACGGGGCCGCAAGGACCTTCGCTTTCTCCGGCCTTTGCTGGTTGGGGAACCGTCCACGTCTTCCCACCCCTCCACGGGGGTCCAGCTCTCTGGCAGCTGCTCCTCCTGGTCTTCCTGGGACTGAGTGTTCATATGCACAAACTGCTCCACTGTCCTTCGGAGAGCTTTGGCCGACACCGTACCCTGCTCGCTGCGCCATGTGTCATGCAGGGGATCCTGCCGACTTCGCCATGTGTCATGCAGGACGGCCTGCAGGGTGTCAGGCGGGGTCTCTGGTCCCACTCCCTCTACAAGAATGCAGGATATGGCTAGGCCAAAAAGGAACACCCACGGAGCCATAAGTAGGGGAGTCATACCACTATACTCTCACTGGTGGCTGGGTTGGAGACACAGGAACCAGGAGCAAAACAATTCTCAACCCTTACTGTGCTGCTTGCAGACTCAGCCACCATCTTCTTGCTAGCTCCCCCCTTTTTTCTTTTTGCTACTAGCCCAGCCACGGCAGTTATATTCATGGCTAATGGCTCACTGGTTACAGCTGACGGCCAACTAGCCACAGCTGCTGGCCATTTGATCACAGTCGATGGCCATTTACTACCTGAGCCAGCACCTTTCTATGTGAGGCTGAGAGCCTGGAAACTGCTTTTTGGGGCTCTGTCCCCACAGAGGCCATGAAAAGCCTGAGGAGCTATACCAAGGAACGTGGGCTTTCCTATGTAAGAATATAGAAACCAATAAGGCAGGGGTGGGGGAGAGAGTCAAGAAGGTGAATGATAAGCTGCGATTTAGAAGTATTACTTCCTTGGCTTTGGAGAGGGTGGATAGATAGGATGGGTGAAGATACTGGAAATAGTTGAGAGTAGTTTGGAGGCAATTGCAATTGTCCAGAGGGGAGATGATGTCGGTTTGAAATAAGGCAATGGTTGGGGCAGTGGTGACGGAAAAGAGAGAATACGCTTGAGAGATATTTAGATCATCCATAAAGCCAAGGCTGTTGACTGGTGTGGAGAGTTAGGAAAATGGAGACATTGAAAAGTCCTCTCGTATTTCTGGTTTGGGTACACGATGATGCCACTAAGAGAAATAGAAATTAAGAGAAAGAAGACGTTTTGCAAAGAAGATGTTGGGCATCTTGATAGTGAAGGATCTATGACATCCTGGTGAATATGCCTTGTGTACAGTCCGATATATTGGTCCTGAGTCCAGATGAAAATATGAAATTGGATTTATAGGCTATTGTTTCAATTCTACACATTTCATTCTACTCACTACTTTCATAAGTATGATTTAAAGGGAAAAGTCACTTCACACTCTCCAAGGATAAGAATATAGTATTTTCACACAAACCCATGTGTTGGTATTCGAAGGACTATTTTAAGTAGCTCGGCATGCCTGTCATTCTGTTGTGGGTACAGCCTGTACTTGGAGAGAGGTATCCCTAATATAACTTAGAAATTCAGCCAAAACTTAGGAGTGTTTGTTTGCAGCAGTTTTCTGACTTCCTGACTTCTGGGAGAAATTAGGGGAAAACTCAATGCACTCTAGGACAATGGGCAAACCATTGACCGAGGCCTTATATCATGGAAATTTAATTAGAGAGAACTGTATGCATGGAAGAGTTAGGAGTCACACAATGAATTCAGAGACATTCCCAGAGGACCCGCTGCACATGAAAGAATGCTTATTCAAATATAAAACAACTTGTCTTTCCCTATCCCATCCCCTAGTTGCATGACAGGACAATCTGTCAAGACTTACCTATCTGTTAAGAAATGTTTTATTTCCCTTCTCTCCTGAGGCAAGCATATTAAGGAATGGAATTCAACAACCACCAAAGATTTGAAATCTGCTTCAAAAATTTGTTTTATCTTGTACCCATTTTTAAACCTTGGCAAGTGGAAAAAAATTAAACTAACAATAAGCATCAGACAAAAAGCCCTGGCACAATGATGTATCATAGACCTGACTTGCCTCTTTTAAATATTTCAGGATAATTCCAGCTGACAGCAATGGAAGTTGAAACTCAGGGCTTGAGCAGAATTTTGGCTGAGTTTAGTTCTCTTAGGCAGATATTATTTTCATTGCCTTATCTTGAATTAGAGTGAAATCTTCTATATGTTTATTTATTTGAAATTTTTGTCATAGTGACCCTAACTCAGTGACCTTTGGGCTTTGACTGTTGCTCAAAAACGTGCTCAGTAAAATGCAAAGAGTGTTTTATCTGTTTGCAATGGGATTTGAGGAGAGAGAAGAGAAAAGAACTGAATATTCCAGAACTTCCACTAAAAATATACACTATTACTGTTCTCAGTGATTTGACACAAGTTGGGGTCTGATTTAGGGAGAGTTGGGTAGTGGGCAGGAGGAGGGTGAGTGTCCATGTCCCACCAACTTCCATGGTATGCTACTACTTTCCACTTACATAGAAACCAAGTCCCTAAGAAGCTTTGACATTGACACATTCTAGTTTCTATGGCTCTAGACATAATTGGCTATGGTCAACAATTATCAGTTGTGATTCAGGCCCGAGCAAAATGTTCAGATCTCAAACTCAGCAGTTCTAAAACTGAGCTCATTAGCTCTACACTTGTCGGAGAGAAATCTGTTTCTTCTTCTGTGTTCCTGGGCTACATAAATGGTGGCACGATCCACTAACGGTACCCAAGCCGTGGAATGAACTCTTGCTCTTAAATATAAAAAGGCAATGCAGTATAATGGTTAAGAGGAAGGATATTGAAGCCAAACTGCTTGGGTTCAGATCCTGGCTTTATCATTTATTAGCTGTGTGACCCTGAGCAAAATGCTTAGCCTTTCATCTCCTCAGTCAAAGAAAGTGGGATGATAATAGTAGTACTTACCCCATAGTGATGGTATAGTTATAGGGAATGACGTAATATTTATGAAGTGCTTAGACCAGGGCTTGACACATAACTGCTATATGTTAAATAAATTCAACACATATTTGTTATATTTGTTAAATAAACTCAAACATGCATATATGCTGTTCTCAGGACGTTATCAATCATCTGGACTCTTTGTATAACAGGCTTCTACTGGTAACTGGTTCCTCTGTTTTTATTCTTCTTTCTTAAACTTGTCCTTCAGACTACGACATGAAACTTTTCAATGAGTCTCTTTTAATGGGCTATAGGATGAAGTCCCAAGTCAGAGGATTTCTTCTGACTCCTCTTCACATACCTCATGACCTGACATAATTTCATATAAAGTTTTCCCCTTTTTCTGCAAGGTGCTCCAGCCATTGTCTACCTACACAATTTCTATTTAGTTTTTAATACCAAGTTCAAGCATTCTTCGACCCATTAGACCAATTCCCTCATCGAACCCAGGCACAGTTTGGTATTTCTTTCTCTGCACTCTCATGATCCTTGGCATACATTCGATCAGCATCGTCCTGCAAATATCCATCTGTCTTTCTCTCTTCCACCAGGCTAGTGCTCCCATGGGTATCTCCAGTACCAAGTTCAGAGTTTGTCATGAAGGGAACCAAAATTTTGCCACCCTAAAGCTGCTTTTTGGGATGTTGATTGTTTATTAAGAAAAAGCCCAAGGGATTCAGAGAGAACAACCTGCGTCTGAAACCTAATACCCCATCCATCCTATTCTCTCCTTTGTCCAAAATGTCTTATACCCCAAGGTTGCCTCACTGTCTTTGGGATTTTCATGCTTATGTGAATTTCCCCTGTGCATGTATCAAAATTTTTATTTTCTCCTATTAATCTTCTCTGTTAATTTGATTGTTAACTCAGCTAGAAGAACTTAGAAGGTGAGAGGAAAAGTATTAATTATTTTACCCCCAGAGTCATATATTTGGAATGAAAACAAGGTGGATGAAGCACACAAAATTTTACCTATGTCTCTCCAAGGAATCTGGGAGCCTATGGTTGTACATTTTCGAGACAGAAAGGCAGAAACCTATGTATAGTACATGATGAAAACTTGCAGGAAATTATTTCATATGTGAAAGCTAAGGTCATAGCTCTTTATGAGGTTGAGATGACCTGGTTAAATACAGACTTGACTAATAATCAACTAAGAACAAAATGACATTGGCAATAATATTATCATAAAACTGACAAATGTTTAATTTTTCAATGATCAGTGTTATCACTTCCTGACTAGCAAGTAAAGACCTTAATAACTGTTTTTACAAAACATGTGAACTGTCGCTTGCTAAAGCTTATTCAGCTCTGACACTGTACCTGGAATGTACTAAATACATTACAGGAATCTACATGAATCCCGTAGATATTCCTTAGAAATATGTAATAATTGAAACAATATTAGTTATGAAGAGTGAATCCAAGCCTCACACTCCTCAAAGAAATGCTCACATATATTATGAGGGAGCAACGAAAATCTTAATGTAAATAGGAAAAAAAGAATGCCATGTATTTTAAAAACTGGCTCTTTTTTTTTCCCCCTGGCTGAAGATACTCCTTCCAGGGAGTCAGAATGTGTTGTCCCTCTGCCTCAAAGGAGAGAGGTAGGGTGGATAATATACAAATAACCTATCAACCTTGCCCTCTTGCCATATAACATTAGAGCCACACCTGTAACACTGAGGCATATGTGTTAAGTGGTGATGTATATTTAGAAACATGTGAGATTCATTAAGTATCGAACAAGCTAAATTTTTACTGTTTCATTACAGTGTTCCTCCCCCGTTGCAACTCTAGCCCACCGGTATGCAAAAATCAATCACAACTTTATATTTTCCCTAAATTACCTGTCCTTTGGATAAAATTTCTATGCCTTCCTTGAAAACTCCCTTACATTAAGCTGACTTTTCAGGAAAGAGTGTTCTCTGTGGAAGGTGCTCATGAGGAATTAGAAAATTTCTAGTGTTCTTTTGCAGGTGAAAACATACGATTTCCAGTATACCTACTGTGAGTTTTTTCTCAGTGTTCTTCAGATTCCCCAATACATTGGCATCTAAATTCATATACTTTCCAGTTACTAGTTAGAAAACACTCTTAAGTAGATAAGAAAATCTTTAGCCAAAGTATTTCTGTTCGTGCATATAAATATTACTGAAGCATATCTATTCTTCATCCAATCCAGCTGGGCTGTTTTTTATTTCTTTGGAACTAACTTCAGCTCCAACACTTGCCCATTCCCTGGAATGTATGAACTGTTTCAAAAATGCCAACTCTCCCTTTCTCCTACCCAGACTGCTCAGAATTAGGATGTCTTTTCATATCTGCTGATAATTTTCCTAAGTTATCCCGGGGTATTACTGATTGTACCAAAATGAAACTTTTCTTGCTTGTGTACCAATTACAAACTAAAAATAAAACTAAGAGTGCCTAGCCTTTACCAAATGAATCGCTCAATTTTTATCATTCAAAGTTTTCTTGAGTATTAAAATCCAATAAAAGAAAAAGTAATATCTGTATATTTAAATCAGAAATTGGATATTTTGTTCAATCAAACCCGAATAATTACGTGTTCATATTGTATCTGAGGCGACAAGCAAAACTATCATTTCATTCTCATTTTCCATTATCATTAGTTCTCTGATGATCTGATCAAAGCCTCATTTTTTGGCTCAAGGTGAAAATAATCCTTAAATGGAGAAATAGTTTTTAATCAATTCAAGATGCAGCTGGAATAAATGCTACTGGCTTGAGTAGCCATTGTTTTCTGCAAATTCCTCTAAGCAATAAACAATGAACACCACACCCTCATGAGAAAGAGAGCGAGGGATGGTGATAGTTATTGTTCTCATTTTATATTGCTAAATATTATTATGGTCTATTTATATGCAGTGGGGACTGACATGTAATATACTTGATCCAGAACAATCAGGAGTTCTGAGTTGCTGGAGACAAGTATTCCAAATGCTTAGTTTAACGAGCTCTGCTTCAGTCGTGAAACTAATGCTCATTACAGAATTTATTAAAAAACAGAACACTTTAATCAATAAGCCAGTAGAAGGAAAATTTTGGAAGCTAGTCAAGGATTGAGTATATAGATCCATACAATGTTTTATTTAGAAAAGGAACAAAGTATGCACAAGCTTTGAAAACATTCAATGCTTATCCAATACTTACACAACAATGAATGTCTTATCAATTATTTTCATTCAAATGTTAAAAAAGACTTCAACAAGTGATGCTTTTACAATATGTATTTTTGATATTTTTAAAACAGAATTTCACATTCCCTATCATATTAAAATCGATATTTGTGCTTCAACGATGGTGGGAAATTCAATTCTACAACCTCAAACACTACATGGATTTGCATTTTGGAGCCTATGTCTTAATTAAATTCAGAAGATTTTCTTGTAGCATTGCCAAACTTTTTACAATTTTGTGCTTTTTGCTGGTGATTTTTCTATTTAAAATGGCTGTTCTGAGAGCTCAGAGAAAGAGTGGGAGACGACTGGTGCTCTTTTCCCTCTACAACCTCTAACTCTTTACTCAAACTAGTGTTATCTATGAACAGGGAATAGTCTCTTTTATTTTTAGAGCTCCAATCCTAGGCATTTTTATTTTATTCTATGTTTTCTGTTACAGCCTTCAGGACTCTATGGGAAGCCCCTGGAAACCACATGTGAGCTGGAGCTGTACGTGGACTCGGTTCCTTGTGACCATACAATGCTGTTGAGCCCACTCTCCCCATGTGATGATAAGTCAAATCTGAATTAAGACTGATTTTATTTTGCTGCAAAATAGAATTACCCATATTCCAAATTTTTCCCGTTCCTTATGTATAGTTAATATCCTGGAACTTATCACCTCAGTGCCTTTATATCTTTTCCCTCTGCCTAGAATGCTTCCCTCTCTTTCCAGGAAGTTGGGTAGTCTTTTAATTTAGGACTCAGCTTAAGTATTGTCGTTTAAAGAGGCCTTCCCTAGCCATCCTATCCAAAGTAAATGCACCAATATTGTCTATCATGGCAAACTACAGTTTTCTTCTTCGCAATTATCACTGTCTGGAATTGTTCTTTATCTGACACTTGTTGGTTCACTTAGTGGCTTCTACATCAGCCTCTAAGTACCATAGGGTAGAAACTTGTACTCATTGTGTTTTCCTTATTGTCTACCCCTTTGATTAGTATAGACACCCAGTGAATGAATGAATAAATGAATGAATGAATCCTATTATCTTTCATTGGTTTGAATCTTCATATATATGATTATTATATTGTTTTCAAACCTAAACAAAATAGTTTATTATCTGAGATAGAGTCCCCTTCGTTTTCTAATAACCATCCTTGGCATCATCCAGCAAAAGATAGGTTAAATCACACTTACTTGGGCAGAGAGAACAATGGACTTTTACCAACCTTGCACGCTGTGTCAGGAGTCCATGATATTTAAATGCAGCATCTCAGATTCTAACCTCTGAAGGAAACCAAAATTTTGCCACCTGAAGCTGCCTTTTTGGAGTATTGATTTTAAGCTGTTTATTAAGAAATCAGACTCAGAAAGAACATTTGACCCTCCCCCCCTTTCATACCCAAGAGATTCAGACAGAGAAATCTGCTTCAGGAAGGAAATCTTTGAATGCTGCCTTAGCCTGATTTGAATTAACTATGGTAAATAAGAGAACATCAGGCAAATGCCTATTAGCTAGATACCCTCTATGTCCCATTGTTTCTGAGTTGCCAAACAAGAAATTTCCTGTCATGTATGCTCAGCTCTTCCTCACCTACCTAAAATGGCACATTCTCACTTCTGAAATCTAAGACCATGTCCCTCCCCTTTTTCCCTTTGTCCAAACATGTCTTCTATACCCAATGTTGCCTCACTGTCTGGAATTTTCATAATTAATCTGTCTCTGTTAGTTTGATTATTAGCCCAGCTAGAAGAACTTAGAAGATGGGAGGGAAAGTATTAATTATATTTTTAGCCCCCACACCTGATTTCCCAAATTCCTACCATGGATAAAATTTCAAATAAATTGTCATTTGTTGATAGGCCACGTAATAAATGAGTTTCTGCATTGGGGAATCTAAATGCTAGACAAATATAACTTTGAAATTTTTATCTAGGATCTAAGGTAATATTCTACTAATATGGCACAGTATAAATGAACACTGTTCCAAGAAGCAGCAAACATGGGTTATCATCTTTGTTCTGCTACTAACTTGCTGCGTGACTTTGGACAATGTTTTAAATCCCTGTGGGCTTCACTGTCCCTATCTGTAAAAAAATATGGGTTTGGACCAGCACATACTATAGTTCCTTCCAGTTCTCTATGGCCATAAAAGCTAAGTAGAATTCACCTATTATTTAATAGAGGAAGAGGTGATGGAGGCCCAAGTACAAAACATTAAGACCTGCCAGGTCAAGTCTCTGACTGGAAGCACTATAGCAGACTCCTGCCAGGATCTGCCATGTGTGGCAAGAGGTTGCATGGTGAAGACACCTTAATGCATGTGCCCAGTGAGGTCACAAAAAGAAAGACCAGGTTTTTAAATCTGTATAGCTAGCTAGTGCCTTCTACTTAATAGGTAGATTTGCATGGGAAGCCAAATTATAACGAGGATTGATTAATGTGCATAGAATTATAACAATGGAGCAGGGGAAAGAAAGGAGGAGTTGAATGATAAAATGTGTTTGCTAAAAGAATATGAGGTACCCTTTCCCAACACGACTAGTAATGGTATTAGTCATAATTCTAAATGTCTTGTTGCCAAAAATCGCTCTCTTTTGACAGTGCTTTGATAGTCACTGCTAAATCGGTTTCTGTGACCCTCCTCCACCCCCCCGCCAGTTTTTTTGAGGTGTGACTGACAATAAAAATTGTATATGTTTAGACTGTACAACATGATGTCTTGATATACAAATACATTATCAATGATGACCACAGTCAAGGTAATTAACATTTATCACCTCACATACTTACCCCATTTTATTTTTGTCGCGAGAACACTTACTCTCTTAGCAAATTTCAAGTATACAATAAATTATTATTGTCTATAGTCACCAAGATGTGGCTTAGGTGCCCAGGACATATTCGTCTAATAACTGAAAGTTTGTGTGCTTTGACCAACATTTCCCTAAGCCCTTGGTAACCACTGTACTACTCTCTATTACTGTGAGCTTGACTTTTTGTTTAGATTCCACATATAAGTGAGATCATGCAGTATTTGTTTTTCTCTGTCTGGCTTATTTCACTGAGCACAATGTCATCCATGTTCATCCACATTGTGGCAAATAGCAGAATTTCCTTTCCCCATTGAGTCTTCTTGGCTCCCTTGGCAAATATTATTTCACTGTATATGTGTGGGTTTATTTCTGGGCTCTCAATTCTGTTCCATTTGTCTGTGCTTTTATGCTAGTACCATACTCTTTTGATTACCATAGTTTTGTAATATAATTTGAAGTCAGAAATTGCGATGTCTCCCGTTTTATTCGTTTTGCTCAAGATTGCTTTAGTTATTCGGAGTCTTTTGTGGTTCCACATGAATTTTAGTATTGTTTTCTTTTTGACTCTTCTCTCCTCTACGGCTGAACCTCTAATATTTCTTCTTTAGTATTATTAATAAATTTGTTCAGTCAGGCTCTAAAAAGCAAAAAAAAAAAAAACCCAGAAACTGCTTCAAGTATTTACAATGGTAGGGTTTTAATTCAGGGAATTAGTTACACAAGTGATGTCATAGCTAAAAAAGCAAAACAAGGAGTGAATGTAAAGCAACCCAAAAATTAGCAGTAGCAGGAAACCAATCCCACCAATAAGTTAAGGCCTGTGCTGCCCAGTTGGTAGACTGACACATGTGTTTGTTGAGCACTAGAAATGAGGCTAGTCTGAACTGAGATGTGGACTTAGTGTAAAAACATGCCAGATTTGAAGAGTTAATATTAGCTTTTGGCTCCTTTTTGAAAAAAGGAGTGAAAAATAGACTATTAATAGTTTTTATATTGAATACACAGAGAAATGGTATGATGAATATATTGGGTTAAATAAAATACAGTATTTAAATTCATTTCACCTTTTTATTTTGACTTTTTAAATGTGGCTACCAGAAAATTAAAACTTAGTTTATACACACGTGGTTTATATTTCGGTTTGACAGTGCTAGGCTGGAGGGACAGATGTAGGAGGCGATGGTATCCTACTAAAGCTCAGGGTGCCTAGAACCTTGAAGGGATGGGCTGTTGAGAACTAGAGACCGGAAGGAAACACAACTGTTGCTTGAAATGCCAAGTGGAGCCTGGTAGAAGGAAAAACATTTGGTGCTTCTGAATTCAGCAGGAATTCACCTAGAAAACACAGCCTGCAGGGGTCAGTCTTCCTGTGATAGAGTTGAGTGGAACAGGGCACGAAATGGATGTGAGTGCAAACTGATTCATTTAGATTATAGTCAGGTCCCAGCGTGTCCTTTTTGTTCATTCATTCATTCATTCAACAAGTATTTATTGAGTACCACTTACTCCAGAGACCAGGTAGAATTATTGCCCTGAATTCCTGACCCTTGCTGTTCAGATTCTTTGCTTGACTTGGTTCCAGATGCCCTCACTGCCTGCCTCGACTGTGGCCTGGATACTTATAACTTCCCTGATCTTTGATCAAATGAGTTGTCCTATCCTCTGTTCTGTTCTTGACCTTTTTTGACATTGACTATTTGAATTCATTGTGTTATCTTGTTCTCCTAATTCCTAGTGTTCTGTCTAGGATTTTCACTCAACTCTTTACTCAGTCTCACTTATAGTGTGTGTACAATTCTTGGCACCAAACAACCAGCTACTTCTACAGAGTATCCACTACTGTTGCAGTCTTGCAAACCATAAGCCTTCTGTCTTCTTTCTTGCTCCCTCCTTCCTCTCTGTAATATACCACCACGTGAGACCAGTGCAGGAAAATGTGGACCTCATGACTCATGGCATGAAAAGATACCTAAAAGGAATTGTGCAGATCCTGAGTCTAAGGGGGAATCTTCCTGGCCAAAAGCTAATTGTCAGAAAGTGTTTACCTTGGAAAGGTTTACTCTTTAGGTCTGATAATCATCCAGTTCATAGAGAAATATGTGTTTTTATTATCAACAAATATTTTATGGGTAACTATGATGTGTTAAGCATTTTTCTAAAAAACAGAATACAAAGATGAAAAGGTGAAAAACTCTTGGAGGGCAGATATAAGAAGAGAGAAATGATCTATAAAGTTATGACAACAAATGGCACAAATAATAAATGGCCTGGGAGTTTAGGGGAAGACCTCCCTTGTGTCAGGGAGCATTTCAGAGAGGAAGGGATCCTGAGCTGGACTTTGAAGAAAGGTAAGAATTAGATAAACAAAGTAGAAGGAAAAGTTTTCCAGGAAGAGAAAATTGTATATATACCAGGAATATACAGAAGCAAGAATAAATTATTCCATATCGAAGTGGAAAGTATGGTCAGGAAGTTCAAGCCTTTGAGGAACAGTTTCCATTTAAGTGATATCCCAAAGCAGTTGCAACCTGAGTGAAGGACCTTACAGCATTTTACAATTAAGAATAAAAATATGGCTGGAAAGTGAAGTTTGTTGGGAAGTGGAATGGGACTCTTTCATGGTTAGTACTCCGCACTACAGCATGACTCGCTCCCACTCTGGATTGTTCAGTCCCAAGGCATGGCCCAGAGTAGATGCTTAGTGATTCCGTGTGGCATAAATGAATGCCAGTAAATGGTGTGCTAGTGCATGAGTCCATGGGCTGAGGAGACCCAAGGCAACATTGATTCAGTATTGATTCATTCCAGAATAGAGTTTAGGGAATTAGAAATGAAGTTAGGCATTGTACTCCAATTATTAGGAGATATCTCTTTAGGGACTTTGGTTGGTGTGTCCCCTGTGCCACAGTTCTGGGGGTTCAAGAATCTCAGTGAAGAATTTGATCAACATGGCATGATATTAGGAGATGATAAAATTTATGACATTGTAATAGATTTTTTTTATGATGATACCCATTTAAGGCTGACTTCATTAGCCTCATCTGGATTCAATTAAAAGGTATATTAGATTCATTCCACAGATAATAGTCCAGAGACCAGATCCAGCAGGCCAAGGCTATTTTATTAAATAGTGAGATATCAAAATAGATAGGTTATCATCACAGAAGCCAAAGAACTATAAGGATTATTGAAAGTCTTAGGGGAACAGCATTACATGAGGGAGAGTTTTGAGGAGGTCCCATTCGATTCACTTAGACGCTGGGTAGTGTTGCCGTATGTCAAACGCAGGCTGTACGTTAATCCAAAACTACCATATGGAGGCCATATGGCTATTTAGAGTGGGTGTTGTCTCCAGAATCAGCCAGAGTTGGACTCAAAGCTTGGATTCAGTACATATTACTCTATAAGCTTAAACAAGTGATGAGAATAAACATAGTGCTTACACCGTTGGATAGTTGCAATAATTCAAGAAAATATGCAAGTAAAACCCTCAGTGCCTATCACAGAGCAAGTGCTCGGTAAAGGTTAGTTCTCGCTGTAAGAACACTGGAGTGCACCTAACACCCAGGAGTATTTAGTTTCTAAACAGGAACCCCCGCACACACACACAAGGCGGGAATTAATACAAACCTACTACATACATGCCATATTTCCTATGCTTTACCCCCAAACATAATCCATTCAACCCTTTACCCACTTTGGTCTTGGGTTTGCCCATGAATCATTTTTCCCTTTCCCCAAATGAATGCTTCTTATTCTGTCTCCAGCCCAGCCCCTGTACTGGTTTCACCTCACTGACTAGGATTTGGCATGTGGATCTTGCTCTCCTTAGCATCTGACCTACTTGCCCCCACTTTCTACTTCCCTCCTCCTGATAGCTCATGGTAACCTTCATACTACTGCAGAGCGAAAACATATTTCACAAGGACAAAAGAAAACAAATAGCCTTAAATTTGAGAAACAAGTGACTATATATCTGATTGTTTTCTAAGAGCAGCTTTTGACGAGGGAAATTAATGACAAGCGAAAGGAATAGAGCACGAGATCGCTGCCTCTTGGTTGGGGATGGGAAAGAGTAGGAGAGAGAGTTTCCAGCGGGGAAGATACCCAAAACACACTTTCCCTACTTTATGATCTTGTCTGGGGATTGTGACAGTTAATACTGGCCCTGGTGACAGTTAGTAGGCCTTAGTTAAGGAGCTACTTAATCAGAAAATCTCTTTACCCTTAAAAATACCCTGTATTTCTCCACTTTTAGAAATGGCAAGAAAAAGCTATTTCTGTGGTTTTTCAAATCCATGAAAATATAGTTTGGGTAGCTTGGGTCTCTGCCAATGTGTTGCTGTATAAGCCTAGTACCAGGCATTCATCTTTAGGGAAGCCAGAGATTTGGAGGTAAGCCATGGTGGGCCCAGCGCCAGCTCCCAGACTTGTGATGTCATGTGGCATTTACAACTCACCACTCTCCCTTGAAACCATTGCCTCGGAAGAAGGGGATAAAGGGTGTGGCCTTGGGAAGAACCATCCTAATCAAGGAACTGTCCTAGGGATACCAACTCTGTGGTGGGAAATCCTGTAATTTGAGAATTGGTATAATTCAACAGGGCAAAGCCTGGAAGAAACTGATGCTAACAAGGATTGAAATTTCCATTTCTGGCATCTCGTATGCAAATAACGTAAGCCTGCAAGTCTCTCCCCACCTCTCCACTTACTTTTTTCAGAGTCATTAAAGCAATCTGGGGGCTGTGAGAGCTGATTATCTGGCAACACCAGGCTGTGCCCACAGAGAAAACTCATTTTCAGAAACCACAATCTTTTTTCCCAGTGCTTCTGTCCAGTCCTTCTTATTCCTGCCAGTATCCTGCTTCCTCATTGTTATAATATTCCAAGAAATTTCTGTCTATGTTATATTCAGTAACACAGCCCAGGGATTCCCTTCCAACACAAAATATGGTATGTCTGATAGCTTTTACGTGCCCTCAAGGAAAATTAACCATGATTAGTAAGATAGAAAATGAGGTGTTGCTATTTTATATTAGTGTGGCCAGGGGACGTATATTTGATAAAATGAAAGATAATTGAATAAAACAAGGGGTGGAACTTGGAAGTATTGGAGAAAGATTATTCTAAGCAGAGGGAACAGCCAGTGTAAAAGCCCCTGAGGAGGCAGAGTGCTAGGCGTCTATTCAAGGGAAAGCAAGAAAGCCAAATTGGCTGGAGCACAACAAATGAGAAGAGCAGCCAAAGGCAGGTCACCAGCTATTGGGGAGCCAGATCATTTAAGGTTTTATAGGCTTTTACTCTACGAAAGATAGGAAACCATTGGAGAGTTTTGAGCAGAAGAAAGACATGATCTGACTTAAGTTTTAAAAGGTTGTATTGAAAAGAGACTATAATAAAGCAAGAAAGGAATAAAAAAGAAAAAAAAACCAGTTAGGAAATTGTTGCAATAATCCAGGTGAGTGGATGTGGGTGAGAAAACTGCAACAAAAAGAGATACTGAGAATTGGTAGTATTGTAGGTATATTTTTAAGGTGGAGTTAACAAGATTTCCTAAAAGATTGCTAATGGGGTATGAGGAAAAGAGAGGAATCAAAGAAAAGTGCAATGTTTTTGGCAACTGGATAGATGAATTGTTATTGATAGAGATGAGGCTGACTCCAGGAGAATTAGAGTGTAAGGGAAATTCAGAAGTTCTGTTTTGAAGACACTGACTTTAAATTTGTATTAAACATCCTTGTGGAGCTCTGAATAGATAGAAAGGACTTCAGGTCCGAAGTCCAGGCCGAACTATAGCTTTGTGGCCTATAGATAACATTTAAAGCCATGATGAGACCACATGGAATTGTAGCTATGTAAAGATGTTTAAAGATTGAGCCCTGGGGCAGGACAATGATTAGAGGTCACATAGGTATGGAGGAGTTACCAAAGATGACAGAGAAGGAGTGGCTGGTGATATAAGCAGAGAACTAAGAGAGTTGTGCCAAAGCCAAATAAAAAAAATAGGAAGGAGAAAGTGGTCAATTTTATAGAATGCTGCTGTTAGGTCAAGAAAGATGAAGACTGAGAAATGACCAAAGTGGAAAATTGGAAAATGGAAGTAGACTTATGGTTGAACATTTAATATATTTTCTCTTAAGGAAAAAAACTAAAAGACCCTAATACAAGCATATGAGACACAAACATTTATTAATTTCCACTGTAAACTTGCTGACCAAATTTTCCAAACACCAAAATTGATACAGGTAGTATAATAAGTAATGTGTTTGAAAATAGGGTTATTCTCCACAACTCCAGCCATGTTTACATTAGACCAAGAAATAGCCCTCAGCAGAGATATTGGCTCACTCTATTCTGGAATGCCCTTCCACCCCACTGAGAATCAATGACTCACTCATCTATTTATTCCTTCATTTTATAAAACATTGATATCTATAGCTCTCTGTGTATTTCTCTGTTTCTTTGTTCCCCTGTTTGCCTATCTAACCATGTCCTACCAACTTACCTATCTACAAAAGTAATGCTGCTTTACCGTTTCCCCGAAAATAAGACTTAGGCGGACAATCAGCTCTAATGCGTCTTTCGGAGCAAAAATTACTATAAGACCCGATATTATATTATATTATATTATTATATTATATTATATTATATTATATTATATTATATTACATTACATTATATTATACTAGGTCTTATATTATAGTAAACTAAGACCGGGTCTTATAGTAATTTTTGCTCCAAAAGACGCATTAAAGCTGATTGATTGTCTGGCTAGGTCTTATTTTCAGGGAAACACAGTAATAGAAGATAGTCTCAGCACATAGATAGAGTTTTTCCAACAAGATCATAAGAGTCAGAATATATTTTTTTTTAATATCCGTAGAGGCTATAGAGGATTATATCATTATTTGCTGCAAGAAAAAGAACCACTTTGAGAAACCCAGCCTAAAATAATCATTAGCGGTTTATGTCTCTGTGTGTACAGAGATTGGATTCTTTATGGGGAACATCAAGAGTGAAGTGTTTCAGAATACAGTAGTAATTGTGACTCTTTTCCGAATGACCAAAAATTACAGTAAGGATAATGAGGATATGTTCAGTGGAGTTAGAAATTCTTAGAGGATGTTCAAGAGGAAATGTCAGGTAAGAAGGGATATAGGATATATGAGTTTGGATAACAAGAGAGAAATCTATTCTGGACAAAGTTAAGAGTTTGAACCCTTGTAAGGTGGGAAAATTTTAGTGTAGATGGGGACATAGAGAGAGACTGCAGAGAATGAAAGGAGGAGTGCTGAATAATTGTGCTATTAAATTTTTCAGGGGCCTCCCTGTCTTTCATAACTATGCTTAATCAACACTACAGCATTGTTTTTCTTATAAAATGCCATTTTTCATTGTATAATTGTAAAACTGAATTGTGAGAGAAAGTCATAAAAGCAATCCATCATCAGTCTTCACATCTCATTAAAGGAATATACTGAGAAGTCTCTTCTACTCCCTGATAACTCCTGTCCCCTGTCCAACTATTTTTGGATTCTGGTTGTTCCTCTATCCTGTTATAGCCTGCGGTATTTTTCTTGGGGACATTTCTGGATTGGGATATTCAGGACAGAGCAATCCTTCTGATAAAAACAGCAGGTGGAGTTAACAGAACATAAAGCCTTCAGGGATGGAATGTGTCTAGATAATATCCCAGTTATTATTTCATTTCTTCTGAATTATAATGTGCTTTATTTCCATTTATAAGTACAGTAAGAGCAGACATGAAATGGCTCTGAAAAAACACTGCTATTTCTCATCTATGCAGTTTATTACTTTGTTCTTGATTCAAACAATAGTGACACTATTTGGACTTTCTATGTAAAGCTGTTTCTTTTAAAAGTCAGATTTGATTCTACAGATATTCTAAATTCAACACACTGACTGCATCCTGCACTAATTCAAGTTCCTAATTATAGGAGCATCGTTCCCTGCTTTCATTACCTCCTTTGTGATCAGACTGGTGTGTGCGTGCGTGCGAGCATGCGTGCATGTGTGTGACATCTACAGTCTAGCATCTTGCAAACCAGACAGATGCATTTACATAATGAAACTGACTGGCCTGGAAAAAAAATGTTAAAAATCCATGTCTTAGGCTTGAATTACGAGAAAATTAAAAATGTACATTTTCATACATTGGGGTGTTTAACATGAATCTAAACACCATTCAGTTTCCTCTTAGCACTTCAATTCAAGATGTTTTCCTACTTTTCTCCCTCAAGAAACTTACTGAAACCTTTTGTTATAATTGAAGCAGGAATATTTTTTTTGACCAAGATGAAAATCATAAACAACATTTACAATATGAATGCTATACATGGAAGTATATTAAGAAAATGTGTATGCTTTTGTTCATTTGCTGAGATAGAAGGTTCTCAACAGTTAGAAACCCAAATTACCAAACTGAGCCCTAGAAAGTTGGTTTGGAATGAAGCCCTTCCAAAACAAAAGTTGACAGAATGGTTGGAATTGGGTAGGAAAAAAACAGAGGGGAAAAATTGCCTTCTGCAGTTGCGCTTTTAAGGCAGCTATTTTGATGTGTGGACTTTTTCACACAATCCCAAAACAAACCATATTAAAATTTCAACTCCTTTTAATATCAAGAAGTGTGTGACATAATCATCCTCACCCTCTCCTTTGGCAAAGAAACTTGTAAGGCATGAGGTAAGGGTCAGGCAGGGGTAAGGATGGGGTGACATCCAGACACCATCTGGCAGGCAAAGTACAGATGATTAAGAGGCGTGTATTTACCAAACTCATTTCAGAAAAGGCCATCAATTATTTTTAACTGAAACAACTGTGCATTTTCTAAGAACTTACATGAATAAATGGTCCAAGTGTCAAATTCTCTTTTAAAGCTAGAATAGCCATGCTTATTTACTTTAAACCAATACATAGAACTTCTGCTTAATAAGGATAGCTTTTCTTTATTTCTTTATTGGAAAATAAAGATAGGCATGTATGCTTTTTGTGGGGTTTCTGATATTTTTTGTATTTGGAAAAGGGAGGGCACTTGAGCAGTAATTTGTTCCATTAATATTAGCTTCAGTCTCCATGAGGAATCCTTAGTTGTATACTTAACGATTCTCTCAGTACTCAATAAAACATATATATTAATGTCCTTAAAATGAAAACTTGCCTGGGGTTAATTGTTGTAAACATTTCTTGATAATTAAATACAGGAGGGAAATTTGTACAATAAATGCCATTTTAATGCATTTTGACTCAGGTGTGCTAAATGGCTATCTCTAGTAAATGTGTCAAAAGCGCCTTGCAAAAGTGACTCCATCAAGTTTTCTTGTTTCAAATGAAAATTGAAAGATAGAAAGTTTTCTTCTCTTCATTGCTTTGAAAGATGTATGATGTGCCTTTTGGAAACCTCCAGATCAATCTCTTATTTTCTCTGTAGCAAATGTCAGATACCCAGAATACTTGAGAAATGGTGAAATCTGGTTAACTTGCTTTAATTTTCTGATATTCAGGAACTTATTTTCTGTGCGTGGTTGTTTCAACAATCACTTTAGGAGAATTGGGTGCAAAGAAAACATAATAAAAGGTATTATTCTCTTTCTCCTACCTTAGTTGAATATTTATTCATTCAACAAAAATTTATTGATCATCTTCTTGCTAAGCAACATTGGATGACAATTTGTATGTTTTTGCCCTCAAAGAGCTCACTGTTTAGTAGGAAGAGACAGGGATACAAATACAATTATATAGTATATGAGTCAAAATAGGCTAACTGCTATAACAAATGATGTTAATTTTCAGTGGTTCAACACAACCAAGTTTTATTTCTTGGATATGTTGTCGTCTATGAGGAGAATGGGGTACAGTTTCTGCTCCATTCAATCATTCAGGCTTCTTTCATCTAGAGCCTATGCCATCTTTTTGGTCATCAGAGAGCTCAAACAGATTTTCTACATCTGTCTAGCAGGCCAGGGTAAACAGAACATGGAGTATTACAAGGGAAGTCGCATGGGGTAGGCCTGGAGGAGCCATCTATACACATTCCATTGGTCAGAACTCCGTTCTATGGCTGCACCAAATTTGAGTGTTTTAATCTAGTTCAAAGGGCTTTAAAGCTGTTTAAGTATTATGTATATTTGTATATACGTGTCAAGGTCTATTTCTGGGCTTTTCATTGTGATCCACTGGACTATTTATTTATCCCTATATCAGTACACACTGTCTGTATTATAAGTCTGTTACCTGGTAGGTGGAGAGTCCTTACTTTGTTCTTTTTTTGCAAAATAATCCTGGTAATAATTGGCCATTTGCTTTTCTATCAAAATTTTGAATAACCATATAAAAATTCCATGAAAAAGCTTATTCTACAAAATGTTTTGATTTAAATTGCATTTGATTATAATTATATTAGAATTCTATTTGCATCTGATTCACATAGAACTTTATTATATTGTAGTTACTCAATAAACACTTTATTGATGAATAAAAGAAAGACAACAATTCTAAGCTTCAGGACAGTGTGCCTATTATAAGCTTTAACTGTGCTCAGATTTGCAAACTAATTTTAAAATCGAGCTAAGTAATATTTAAAATGTAAGTGCTTCAGACCCTCTACCATAGAATATAGTCCAAAGATGTTATTGTTTTTACAGAGCACTGGACTTAATCATTCAGATATTTAAACATGATAACATATATAAAGTGCCTAGCACATTAGTCTTGTTATATGGTGACAACAGGTGATATGGTTGAATACGTGGTAATTCGCGTTTGATAGGCTACTATTCTACTTTATTAGCAAAGATCATTAAATGTCCATGTGTGATTTAAAAAAAATAGCCTGGGGTAACAAAAAGTAAACATTGATATTTTATTTGTTATTTTAAAATATTACCTGAGGTGTGATCAAAGAATACGGTGAATGTTTAAATTAAAAAAATTTATTACAGTAAAAGACACATTGACATTAATGCCCCTCAAAATACCCCATCCCCCTTTTTTTCCCCTCCACCACTTACAGCACACTTATCCCATCATTCTTGCTACTTTCTGAAGCAGTTCTGGAAGTCCTCTCTCGCGAATGTTTTTAGGGGCACTGTCGTGGCTGTCTCGATGTCCTGAACCATTTTGACTTTGGGGAGGAGCCAGAAGTCACATGGTGCCAGATCCAGTGAATAAGGTGGATGAGGACACACCGTAATGTTTTTATTTGACAGAAATTACCATATACTAGAAGCGATGTGTGACATGGAGCATTGTCATGATGGAGGATGATATATGGCACACTTTAAAACGCACCTTCTCTCAACCACAACTCACACCTGACTTCACTGAACAAGTTGAAAGTTGTCACATACACACTGTTACTCAGGTTTGATGCTCCACTTCCCATATTGAAGATCCCTGCCTTTCCATTAGATGGCACTTGGCAGCAGCATTCACCATTATTTTTGTGATCACAACCGAAAGGCTCCATGTCACACATTGCTTCTGGTATGGAAATTTCTGTCAAATAAAAACATTACAGTGTGTCCTCATCCGCCTTATTCACCGGATCTGGGATCTGGCACCATGCGACTTCTGGCTGTTCCTCAAAGTCAAAATGACCATGAATGGTAAACATTTTGAATTGATTCAGGACATAGAGGCAGTCACGACAGCTCAGCTAAAGACACTCACAAAAGAGGACTTCCAGAACTGCTTCAGAAAGTGACAAGAATGATGGGATAAGTGTGTTCAAACCAAGGGGGATTATTTTCAGGGGGATTAATGGCAATGTGTCTTTTACTGTAATAATTTTTTTTTTAAAACATTCACCATATTCTTTGATCACACCTCGTATACTACTTTTTATTTATTACTACTTTTTAAAATCAATTACTCTGAGTGTTATTAGCCCCTAACTAAGCTAGAACTATGGTTTTTATGTGGCTATTTGATTGCTTGAAGTTTAACAGCAATATTCATTAATTTTAAAGTTACTTTTACTATAACAACGTTATTTTTTAAATACCTAAAAACGTAATATAGATCTGTGGTGGCATGCTTTTTCTAAAAGGAAAACAGACTACCAATGTGACCTAATAAGTAAACTTTAGTATTATATGAAAAATAGCTGCAACAAAAGGGTTTTCCAAGCAAAGGGAACAGATATCAACTGACATCCTCGTCTATATAAACATATCTTAATTGAATGACATAATCAGTCCCAGGGTTGGAAGTTGCCTTGATAAGATTCATTACTATTTCCTTCCTCTTTCCCTACCCCTCTTTCCCGTAGTGTCTCTGTTTCTAATGAAGAAGAATGAAGTTTATGGCTGAAAGGTAGTTTGGAAATGCAGACAGGCAGCAGGAAACCACAGGTCTGATTTTTTGTTTATAGGTCTAGATAGGAAGTTAACATGGTCTATAAAATTGATAGGGCCATTCATGGTCCATGGTCCTGAACCTGTAGACAGAGGTGAAATATAAAGAAACTCAGAATAGACTTAATGTGGTACACTCTCATTACAAGTGGTGAGATGGATGTGAGTAGGTCCAAGCTCTTGCCAGGAGATGATAAACACCACATTTCAAAGTGTCTATGGGAAAAAAATTCCAACTTTCACTTCTAAGTTCACTTTGCCACTTTATCCATTATCAGTCCCATGGGCCTGAAAATGGGTACTCTGGGTGCTGTGCTCATAAGCACATATAGGGCTTCTAGACTCTAAAGTAGGCAATTTGGAATTTTAGCAAATAGGCAGAGTATAGCTCATAAATAAGAGTCATCCATAAAACTGTTTGAACACTACAAACAAACACTCAGAATACTCACCAGGTAGCATTTTGAGTTCTCTCCTGTCTGACTAAAGTTCAGAAATAACAGGAATGTGCTACAGCGAGAGAGCAGGCCCATTCTTGGTTTCCTGACAACCCAGAAATTAATTGCACATCCTTCTGCACTGCCAGGGTGTGGGGTGGAGGGAAGAGCACGGACCCTGGAGTCAGGTAGCTGGAGTTGGATCCCAGCTCTGTTACTTACCAGCCATGTCTTCAGCCCTTGGACCCTCAGTTCTTTTCTCTGTAATATGGGAATAAAAATACTTACCAGACTGCCGTGAGGATGAAATCAACGATGTAGCTCCTGCTAGAAAAGGCCTCCAAGGCCCATAAGGACTCTCAAGTGCCTAAAATTCCTGCATTGCTTGTGACTGTGCGATCAGGCAGGGCAAGCGCTGATGCACTAAAAATGGAAATGTATGGGGTGTTGGTGGTAGGCGGTTATGACATATTCAAATTAGAACCGTGGTCTTCATCTACTTTTGAAAACTAACTAACCAGTCTCTATGCAGGAAATACATAGTCTAGGATATAGTATAGAAAAGTTTGGAATGTAAAAAGGCATTTAGAAGTAGAGTATGAGGAACAATCAAAGAGGGCAGGCCTGGGGTGGGAGAGAGAGGTCACACTAAAGCAGTTGGAGTAGACGTGAAGGTCCTTAGAAGAGGGTAGTAAAACAAAGTGGGGAGGTGGGATAGGAGAGTGACTGTGCACAGAAATGACACCTGCACTTGGAGTCATCCTTGGTTCACCTGCTCACACACTTACAGCCAAATCATCAGCAAACTCTATTTCCAAAGTTTATCCAGAATCCAATCAATTCTCACCACTTCCAAAGGTACCCTGGTCTAAACCACCTTATTCTCACATCCTAATTACCACAGTCGCTTGCTATTTGTGCACTGCCTACTCTTCCCTTCTACTGTCTGTTCTCTGATAGTATCTTTTAGAATTTAATGTCAGATCACATCACGCCTTGCTCAGACTCTCTAATGACTTTCCATCTCACTCACAAAATAATAGCAATAATATCAAGCCCTTCCCGTCATCTGCTTTTCTAGCTCCCCATGATCTACCCCTTGCCAGCCTTCTGACTCCCCTCCTTCACCCATATGTTCCAGCTTCACTGGCCTCCTTATTGGAACTTGAATATTCTCCAGCCTTAGGACATTTGCACATTTTCTTTCCTTTCTCCAAAACTACCTACCTCCAGAAATGTGCATAACTCACTCCCTCACTTTATTCAGGTCTGAACTGACCTTCTCATCCCGGAAGCCTTTCTGAACGGCCTTGTCTAATGTAGCTCCACACACTGTGTCATCCTCTATGCCCTAATGCTGGTCTTCTACTTGACCACACTGCGCAATGGCAGCATGTCATTGGGTTTGCATAGAGACATGCAGTCACCTCACAGGAGCATGAGCTGCCACACACACAAGAATCTGAAGCCCTCCATTTGAGCTGCCCTAATATGCTCTCTGAGGGTCAGAAACTGGGTTTTGTGGACTTCAGCTGTCCCTGCTTTAAAACTCGTCCAGCAAAGTAGGGGTCAGAGTCATGGCCAGTGGTGAGAAGTCCTGGATAGCACACAAGAAACCGGGAATATATGTCTTTTATGATTGGTTATTTCACCCTCAGAGAAACTATTTACTTGGAGGTCTACCTAACACAACATCTTAAAAATATTGACCTTCGTACACTTCTAAGCAATATCAGAAAAAGATTAAAATAAATTTTTCCCGTGGAGAATGGTCTCCTCTCAACAGCCATGATCTCAGCTGCAGAGAAGTCCCAGTGGTAACTGAGTCTCAGTGATGGCTGGTTACTGTTGGGCGGGCCAGAACATCTATGAGTGTCATGAATACCGTGATGTGCCCCCCAGTTCAAGCTTCAGGACAGACAGCTTATTCTCCCATTGCTGGGAGTGTTGCCTGCTGACGGCTCGCAGCTGGGTTCCTCTCTGGGCCATGCCCTTAGCTGAAGGGAGCTGTCTCGCCCAAAGTGACATTTCTACCTAGAGACAGCTCATATCCAATGACTGGTCAACATGGAGGTAAAAGGCCTGGTGTCTGTACCTCAATTTGAGATAACTCTGAAAGGCCTTCCTAGCTTCAGAGATCCCTGTGGGATTGGCTATGGCCTTTCTTGAAATTGTTTCACCAAATCTCACTTTCCATACTCCCTCATGGGAGTCGTTCCCAACTGGGCCTCCCAGTTAACTTCCTATATTCTCCATCTTGAATTTGTTTCCCAGGGGACCCAACCTAAGCTACTGAACAATTCAACCCAATCATTACAGTGGCCAGAAGAACCAGCCTGCTCTGTCTGCGTTCAAGTCCCACTGTGACTTGGGAACTTGGGATAATGTATTGACTCTTACAGACTGTTCATGAGTAGCGAATGGCAGAACCCAAACTCAGACCACATCTGCCACTCCAGCTAAGTTTTTTAAAAGTGAGCTGGACCCATGGGAAAGGCATGCCGCCCTCCCAATATTCCCCACTTGCAGCCAGACTGGCCTTTTCGTTCCTCAAACAGGCTGAAATGAGCCATGTTCTGTCTCAGGGCCTTTGATTTTACTGTCACCTCTTTTCTTGGAATCTTGGCTTGACTGGCTTCTACTCCGCCTCAAGGTTTAGCTTAATGCTGCTTCCTCAGGGAAGACTTTCTGAAATACCCGTACTAAGGGGATTTGCCCTATCTCATTTTATTCCTGTTTATCCCATCTCCTTGCTTATTTCTTTCACTGGCTTTATTTTACTCTAAAGTATCTTGTCTATTTATGTCTCCTATACACAACTATTTTTATTTCTTCTCTCCCTCTATAGAACGTAAACTCCATGAAGGTACAAACGATGTCTGTGTAGCCCACTGTTGTATCCACAGTGTCTGGAACAGCACCAGACACGTGGCAGGTTTTCAATAAATGTACTGCATGGAAAAATGAACATCCTTTTCATTGTACTTCTTTCTAAACACTACAAGAAGCTATCTGAAACACATCACAGACACACAGGACAAAAGCTCTTGTACAAGGACTTGGCTGGGGCCCAAACTACACAGTCTGGAAGAAGGTTTGTTTCTATTGTCTGTGTTTATAATGCTGGCTTTGGGGGTTGGTGAGGTGGGGATAGTTGTAATACATAAACAGGCAAATTGTGAAACCATCTATTGGGTACAGGAGGATGACTGGGGTGGAAATTTCTGTTTGATTCCACATGAAGTTGAAATTTAGTGCCTCCAAAGTGACAAACTGACTTTTCTGAAACAGTTCATATTATGAGAATGAACCTTAGCGTAGTTCAATCTTTCTAGCTGCGATTTAGAGTAGAACAGTCTTTCGAGCATCAGAGAAAGTTCTGGCTGACCAGCTGTGAGCCTAGTGAAGGGATGGCAAGAAGCAAGATAGCTGTGTCTGTTCTTGATGTGCACCTCAGAGACACTGCAGGGGTAGAGGTTCATGCTTTGGCAGGACCTGCCCTTTCCATCAGCTGTACCACACTTGCACGGCCCCTATCAGACAGCAAGGTGCTTTCACCTGCATGCGTCCCCCCAGCAAGCTGTAGCATTGTCAGAAGATATCTGAGCCAGAAGGGACTTAGGAATCATCCCCTGCAGTGGTTCTTATGCTGGGTTCTCTGCTTTTCATCTGTTTTCTTTATTTCACTTGAGAAAGGCAGTGTACTTCTGAAGAAATTAGAAACTATCACACACATAAGCCCTTCATGTTAGAGTCAAAGAAATCAAAATCCAAAGAGGTGCTGTTAGGGACTCTAGTTCTAAGACAATTAGTGGCAGAAGCAAACTGTGACTGTGGTGTTGTATCTTCAAACCCAGATCCATTTCCCCACTCTGTGCATTATTGCCTGTGCCAATCATTTGATATGGCCTTCTCTGTTACTTAACTTTCCCTCTATGTTAATATGGTTTTCCCCACCAGTTTTTACAGGCTTTAAAGGGCAGGACAGAGCACATCATGGCACTATAAGTGTCTCCAGCCCCACAGAGCCCAGCCCAGGACTCTATACCTTCTAGTTACTTTATATGTACTTGAGTGATGGCTGCTGCCTGCTCCTGGCTGCCTAGAGCCTGCAAAGTAGAGCCAGGTCCACCCTCTTCCCTTGTCACAGTGCTTCCCTCCTGGAGTTCCAGAAAAATACAGAACTACAGGAGAAATAGAAGAATAAGAATGTCCTCGAGCCAGTCCACACTCCTCTACCCCCTGGTAGGCTACCCCCCTTCAGGGTCCATCATCTGTTTTGTTGGAGCAGCACTGCTGAAAGCCATTCTGCCTGCTCACGGTTAGGGATGGGTAATGATGTGATTGCTCCCAAACCAGCTCTATCTAGTCTATAAAGTCTGCTCTTTGGTCCTTGCCCCCTTCCTCCCCTTTCTCATTGGGGAGGAGAGGAGTTGGTGGTGAAATTATAGGAAAAATGGGATGTATTAGTTAACTATTGCTGTGTAAAAATTAATGCAAATTGAGCAGCTTAAAACAACCTGTACTTAGTATCTCACAGTTTCCATGGGTCAGGAGTCCAGGTAGAGCTTAGCTGGCTCCTCTACTTAGGGTCTCACAAGACTACATTCAAGAAGCTGCAATCTCATCTGAGACTCAGAGATCCTCTTGCAAGTGCATGTGGCAACCTGCTTATTTGGGACCAACAGAAGAAAGAGAATCTCTGCAGTCTGGAGTCTCTTGAGCTCAGGGAAGAATACGCCCTCTTTTAAAGGACCCCCTGATTAGGGCAGGCCCACCTACGATAATCTCCTTTAACTCAAAGTCAAACTGATTAGGAACCTTACTTTCATCTGAAAAATCCCTTCTATAATAAAATATAATCATTGGAGGCATAACCCTTGACTGTTTCCATATCCTATTAGTTAGCAGCAGTTGCAGGTCCCGCCCACATGCCAGGGTAGAAGGTTTCATGAAGGCATGCATACCAGGAGGCAGGGATCACAGGGGTCATCTTAGAAAGCTGATACCTTCAGGGGATTTTTAGAAGAATAAAAGCTAACTAATGTTAATTCGGGATGGAAGCTCAAAAGGGTAAGAAGCTTACCCACGGTTACTTCACAGCAGGATGAGGTTTCTAATTGGGTGTGTGAAGATAGCGCTAACCTCCAATGCCTAACTCATACATTTGAAAAACGAATGAAAACTATTTTGTGAGGGTCAATGGCAAGAAGCCTGGACAGGCAACCAAAGACCTGTTCTCTCTTCCAAATTTACCAGCTAACTTGCTGGCTATAACATTAGGTAGCTCCTTAACTCTGTGTCTCATTCTTTCCTCCCAGTAACCCACACGATTGATTCTTGTGAGGATTGGTGAAAAGTACAAAACATAGCAAACATTAGGTATCTAGAAAAGCTCATTAAACTAAAAAGAAAGGTAGCAGTTTCAAGTAGAAGGAGGTGGATCAATTTAACCTCTTCCTCCTTAGCTACTAAGTTTGGTCCAGAAAGCTGTGAGTGTTGGTGTGATTGGAAGAGGGAAGAGGAGGCTGGAAAGGGAGGTGCCCCTCTACCCCAGAAGGCCAAGATTTCTGTTTTAGGACACTTACTCTAGTAGTGGAGTGGAAGAAAAGACCAAATAGGAAGTTTCTACAGAATTCTGAGGGAGAGATAATATTCACCCAAATCAATGAGGTAAGAAAGGGGGTGGAGAAGGAGGGGAAACCCTCTTTAGATACAGAATCTATAGGATCCTGTAGTCATTTATGTGTCAGGGGTAAAATAAATAAAGAGCCTAAAGAGAAGTCTAAGATAATTGCTAAAAGATAGAAATAAAAGCAGCAAGGTTCCTATGAAAAGATGACAATGTCCATCATTGTCACTATGTCTCCCTCACGTGGGTAAGAACCGCTCACACAATCAGGGTAACATGGGGGCCTGTCGGAGATGTGGCAGCAGATAAGGTGAATAGGAGAGCATCCAAGGCTGGGTCCCAGGAGTCACTGCTCCCAGTAACCCTGAATTCTGGGACTAGCAGCAGCAGCACCTGGGAACTTGTGGGAACTTGTTCCACACCAGACCTACTGAATTAGAAACTAAGCATGGGCCCCAGCAATCTGTGTTTTAATAAATGTTCCTGGTGATTTTTATGCACATCAAAATTTGAGCACTACTTTAGACAAATCATTTTGGTTCCGGAAATACATGCATTCATAAAACCTCTGGAAAGTCAGGCAAAATGGATGTACAACCAGGAGTCTCTGAAAAAGGGCAGGACTCAAGCTGAAGAACAGTTGGCTAGACACGTAAGAACGCAATGCGAGAAAGGTCTATCTTCCTCATCCACCTCAAGATGCCATATGAAATCTTCCAAATTCTCAACAGAAAGAAGATGCCTCTGATTCATATTGTTTGCCTTTACGTCTTGCTCAAACTAAAACATTTTCAAAAGGAAAGAAAAGTAAAGCAAAGGGGGGAAATTCAAGGTTCATACCACTTAGTGTTGCCCTTGAGAACGCCAGGCCCTGCTCCCTCACATTGCATTTTCAGTTTCCATCCCCACAACGTGCTCAAAGCCCTCACCCAGAATCCCCTGCTGTTTTAGAATCTATAGGGCAGGGGTGCAGATGGAAGGGATTGGCCATAAGGACCCTCTCACTCTTCCCATCAAATTTAGTCAACCAGGAGGGAGTCTAGTGAGACCTGTAGAGACATTCACAGTTCTCTGACCACTGCAGCAAGGTGGGCAAGACCTGAGGTGAGGCCAGAGGTGGCCTGCTCCACACTGCCTGCAGCAGAGACCTCAGGATAAGGTCCAGTGTGCGCTTCCACCTGTGAGCCTCAGCGACCTCATTTTCAAAGTGAAAGAGTTGAGCTAAATCGTACACCCAGTGTTTTAATTTTCACATGTTCTTTCATACCCCAGAATTCTTGGTCCTACAGTTGATGTCAATTTAGTTCTTGAGGTGAGACAGAATGCCACTCACCTGAACCTATTATTTGAGAGAGGGGTCTTTAGGATTTTCAGAATTGTGTTGACTCTAAACAAGAAAAAACCAGCCAAATTCGCACATTCCCAAAGGGCTCTGTGATCATTTTTATCTTTGCATACCTGGAGCTAGCGTATTTTTTTTTTGTGGGGTGGGGATGTTAAATTTCCATTGTTAGAGAGATTTGAAGTATGCAGTAGAAGGCAGTTTCACCAACCTGAGAATTGGTTCTGGAGGAAAGTTTTGCAATTTTTCAAATGCCTTTGAGACACAGAGAAAAAGCCATCTTTCTGAAGGAGCATCTCAGCGCCATCATTCTTTAACACCTTACCTTCATCTTCAAGTTAAGGCATTGAATAAGTTAGGGTTTTTTTGTGTGTTTTTTTCCTCCAATTTTCTTCTTTTTTATACAGTCATAGCCCAGAGATTCTACAGCTGTTTTCCTTCCACACAAAATTAGTTCCTTGAGTTTTACTCTGTTTCCTTCATTCTTCCTTTTTCCATTTGAAAAGAAATATTTTGAGCAAGACTTAAAGGCACAAAGAAGATGAGTCAGAGGCATTTTTTTTTTTCTTGAGAATTTGGAAGATTTCACTTGGCAACTTCAGGTGGAGCAGAAAGGTGAGCCTTTTCCTCATTGTGTTCTTAAATGTCCAGCCAACTGTACTTCAACTTGAGTACTGGCCTATTTCAGAGGGTTATACATCCGTTTTGTCCAACTGCCCAGACAAACTACACCATTTTGTGAATGGATGCCTTCTCAGATCCAAACATAATAACAAAAGTAAAAAATTCAGAACTTCCTGGAAAAAAAGACTCTAAACTGTTTTCTCAGTTTCCAACAACTGTGGTGCTCTTTTATCACAACTTGAACCAAAATATTAATTCCTGAACTGAAATGCACTTCCTTGTTTACTCCCTTACACAAATGCTTGCGTAATGAAGCCTTGCACATAATCTTTCTCTGCAATTTTTATAATAACTGAAAGCAATTTCCAGATTTATTTTGAAAATCAAATGGTTCCTCACAATATTTCTATGAAGTGTATTTGGAAAGGGATTGGAATAATTGTTCCTCAAACAAAAAGTAAAGGGAAAGAAGGATGAGGTGATAGAGTAGGAGTACAGAATGAATCACTGTACTAGATTAGAATTTAATTCTTTCATTCAGTAATATGTCCATTATTAATTTACTTCTTCATATGTTAGGATATATTTCTTGTGTTTTGTCTTTTACTCCGTGTGTCTTCTTTTTTTTTTTTTTAACAACAACAACAAATTATTGTCTCACAGTTCTAGAACTAGAAGTCTGAGATCAAGACGTCAGCAGGATCGGTTCCTTCTGAGAGTTGTGAGCAAGATTCTATTCCAGGCCTCTCCCCTAGCTTCTGGTGGTATTCAGACAATCTTTGGCATTTCTCAACTTATAGAAGCATCACCTGATCTCTGCCTTGATATTTAAGTGGAATTCTCCCTGTATGAGTGTCTGCAAATCCCCACCCCCTTTTTTTTCTATGAAAACACCAGTCAAATTGGATTAGGCCCCACCCTAATGACTTCATTTTATTATAATTTGCTTACCTCTGTGAAGACCCTATTTCCAAGTAAGATCGCATTCTGAGTTACCAGGGTTAGGACTTCAACATATGAATTTGGGGCAGGGGTGGGCAATGACAACATTTAACCCAAACACCATGTAATATAATAACAGCAAAAGCATGTGCTCATTTATTATTAATTTAAAAGTACTTACTGAGTACCCACTATATGCAAAACACTATGCTCATGTACCTCTTAGAAGGATCATTTTACCCCAATGTTTTCCTGATTCTTCCCAATATATCTCTTAAGCTTACACAATCACACTACCAAGAGGGAACCTTCTCCTACCCTGAATACAAAACCAAAGAAAAGAGAAGAGCTAAGGAAAGTAGAAAAAGAAGTCCAAAAGGGTACACTAGACTTATTTTTATTTTTCAGCCTGTAATAGGGCAAAATGAAAGATTTCCCAAAACAGGACCAACATTTTCCCCTGCCTCCACTTAAGCAATGACTCTTACACAAGACCTTTTGTGGAATTTCTTTTTATGTAACTCATGATTCATAAAATCCTTGGTATCCAGAGACTGGGTAACTTTAGAAGATCTAGACCTTATTACAATTGAAACATCCATTTTTAAAGACAGCACAATGCTCTCCTATTTAAAGTAAGAGGATAGAAGATCATTAGAGCTAGAAAGGACTCTAGAAAGGACTCTGCTACAGGGGGCAGGTAGGTCCAATCCTATGTTGTTTTAATATAAGTTTTATATTATTCAGATATGTAAATGCCAACACATCAGGAGACAACTGCCATTCATAAGTTTGTAATATTCACAGATCCCAAGAGAAGGGGGCATGCGATGCCATGGGGGAGGGAAGCAGATGCGGGAAGCACCAAGGTTGGGCAGGAGGCAGAGGGAGAAGAGATAATTGGGCAAGAACTGCAGGAAGGAACAGGCAAGGCAGGTTAAGCAGATTTAGGATTGACTAGTTTGAATGATTTTAACAGAGTCTGGGGTATAGGCGCTATTCCTAGTTGTCTGATACCTGGTATCTGGGGTGATTAAGGCAGATGGATAGTGGCTTAGAATATGAGAATTTGATAGAGAAGGCAGTTGTGGTGTAAGCTCTGGATTGGTTGGTTCACATTTGAAAAGTGTACGCCTAAGTATGTTGCATCCTATTTCTAGGAATTGAATAATGTTGGGAGGAACAGTCCCTCTGGGTTCAGCAAAGCCCAGATAGCAAAGGATCAAAACACAGAAAATAAAAGGCATAGCATATATGCGTCATTTCTGGTTGATTGGTAGGGACTTTCTAGATGGAATATTGATAAGGATCCTGAGATGATAGATGGATTCAGTAAAAAAGAGTGATATTTGATGCTTAGTGTCTGCCATGGACATTGGGGTGGGATGTGACTATGTATTGATCATAACCCACTTAATCCAAATCTTTCTTATACAGATGATAAGAATGGGGTTCAGAGAGAGAGACTGACTTACCCAAAGTCACACTGCTAGTTTGTTACAGGCCTGGAAATACAACCCAGATCTTTGACTCCCAATGTAATGTTCCCTGCTAAGCACGCTGGCTACAGACTCCCCACAGAATAGGGGTACTAGGTGTAGACAACAGCAGGATTTCAGCCCACTGCTCCACAAAATCCCCAGCAATGCCTTTTATTTTTGGAAAAAGACATCTTTTTCTGGGGTCTATCATTGCTTAATTATTCCCATGTAGTCTGCTACAAGTTCTTCTACAGGCTGACATCCTTATGGGTCTGTTCTTTTTCACGACCATCATACATGTCTTTTTTTGTATGAAAGGAATATTACAAACTTCCTTTTCTGATGAATCTTCAAGCCTGGTCCAAACCCTCTCCAACCCATCCCCGGGAACCCCAACAGCATGAGCAGAGTGATGGTGCTCTGAGCACACTCTCCTGTCCTAATTAGTTACTGGTTCTCTCATCGGACTTTCTTCTCATGTTCAGCTCTTGACAGGAGTTTCTCCTCTTGAACTGCTCTGTCTTGACTGCAGCATATTAGTCTCTTCCACAGTCAAGATGACCTTAAAATAAATATTCCGTAGACCTCTTAAGGTTTAATATTTCTCAGTCCCTTAGAACATCACTCAATGTCCTGCGCTGTAGGAAGGGCAGGATTATAAATATTCAACCTTACTCATTTGTTGTTTATCAGGCAAGCATGCAGTAGTGAGAATGTGCCATATGTAAGGCACGTCTCTAAATATTCTGGGCATTGTCAAAATGACTGAGAAATGGTCCTTACTATTAAAATAATATTCAAAGGGAGAGATCAAGTAAATAGTGACAGAACTAGAATTATCTGACAAAGACTGGCTAGCTGGCCTCCCAACCCATTTCCTTTTCTTCCTTGATATAGTGTTAGATTAAATTTCTCAGTCTCCCATGCAGTTATCTGTGACCAAATTACTGAGTTCTAGTCAAAGGAATAGTGAGCCAAAATGATATGCACCCCTTTTGGGTCTGAGCCATGAAACTCACTTTAAAAACTAAAAAATCCTTCATTGCTCTTTTCTATTCTTTCGGCTTGATACAGATGAACATAGCAATCATGGAAGCCGCATCTTAAAGATGGCAGAGCCACAAGAAAGCGGGATCATGAGTCTTTGAATCACCACTTGAAGAGAGCAGTACACCAATCAAGAATACAAATTTGGACTTTTCCTGAGTAAGCAATAAGCTTCTATTAGATTTAAGCCCTCATGGATTTTGGAATTGTTTGTTATAGCACACAGCATTGCCAAAACTAATGTAGACTAGAATCCAAGTCTCCTGACTCCTAGTTCAGTTTTGAGTTTTGTTCTCTCCAAACCAGAAATCCACATGGAATAATTTGATAATGCCCAAATTTTAACCCCAATAAAGATATATATCACATTATCAGTCACCTAAGAGAATTAATAAATCAGTATTAGGAAAGGACACCTGCCAACTATGTAAGTCGTTGTGAAACAATGAAGAAGGATGACTTTGTTGAACAAACCCAGTGTCTAATTTATAACACAAGTTAGTGCTTGAGGCACTGATCTGCCATTTCTGGATTCCAATGCTGGGCAGAGTATTCTGAGAAGGATAGCAGGAATTTTCTCTAGGCTTGCTACAGACTCACATCTTCCAAGGCTCATTGTTTCTACCTCTTGCATTCCCAAATGAAATTGCCAAGTTCTAGTAATTGCCATGGTAGGGGCACAAACTATTTAGAAACACGGATGACCCTAACTACCTCCTCAGTACAATTCATGCACACTAAGAAGGCCCCCACAAATAGCAGACCAGAAGCAATGGCAAAACTCTGAAGTAGATATAATTTTTCTTCTATATATTAAAATTTTCCTTTTAGAAACCCTCTCTACTCTCCTCATACATACTTTCTGGAGCCTCAGTACATGCATTCTCCCAGAGAGATGCCCAGAGTTCCAAAGTTTAGGACTTTTCATTGGCCTTTTTTGGGTGTCACTACCCACCTCACCTTCTGTTCACATATTCAAAAAACAACAACAACAACAACAACAAAAGACTAACCAAATCATGAGCTAAATAAACTAAGGTGAGTGTGAGGATGTCTAGTAGGCTACAAAAGTTACATTACCTGGAAGGGAACATCTAGTCCATTAGGTTACGTCTGTCTACAATTAACTGGACAACACCTTAGGTCCAAAAGGAGATGTGATTTAGAGAACTGCCAATGGAATAGGAGTGGGAGAGTACAGAGCTCTAGGTAACAACGTCCCTGGTTGCCTGTGATTGGTTGCAGGGAGAAGGGCTGTGATAGCTTCCTCCAGAGAAGAAAATCTTGCAAAAGAGAAGTGAGAAAATGTTAGAGCAACTGTTGCCTGTTCTGTTTAAGAACAGTCCTGACTTTGTGACATCTTTTCCCAAGAAAACATGCATAGGCAAAAATAGTAAACTGCATGCACCCAAGAGAATTGGACAAATAATATACTTTGCACAATGCCAGTTGCAAAATGTCAGAGTGCACTCCTATGCTGTCATAGTCAGCATTAATTGTTAAGAATGCCCTGGGTAAGTTACATGTCTGATTAAAGAAAACAGCATCCTGTTTTTTATAAATATTTTGAGGGGATGGAAATAATGGCTTTTGTCGTTTTCTTATTTTTATAGGATACTTGATTCTGTTCAAGACTGCCTTATGAGTTTAGGCTTGTTCCGATTTCTAAGTGACCTTTGGATGAGTCTGCAGTTGTTCCTGGAATTTATACCACAGGGATTCCCTTTCTGTCCTCCTTAGTTAATTACTCAACATATCACACATAAATGTGATGGGAAAGCAGACAAACATTTAAATTACTTTCAAAAGGAAGCTTATGTTGGAAAATATTTGAGCAATCCATCTTGTGGGTTTCTTTTGTTTAATTCAAGCATTCTTTCATAATTTACCCTTCCTGATAAATTATTACTCAAAGGCATTTAAGCTTATTGTTCTCTCTTCAGAGTATTGGTGGTAACGCAACACTTATTCAAATGTTGCCTCTAACCTCAAGATTTGGGAACCCCACCACGTTATGTGATGACATGCGTCATGTGAAAGGTCAGCCCTAAGCTCCCAGGGCACTAAAAACACATGGAAGTTGTTTTCCACAAAGGCAGAGCTCTGTCCCCAACTTGACATCACGTCAGTTCCATAATGGGTGATTATTGGGGAATTCTTTTTTCCTTCAGTACCACTGTCATTCTGCCACTTTCTTGCTCAAAAATATACCATGGTGTGGTAGTGCCATCGTTTGAAGGTTTGCATCCTCCCAAAATTCATAGTTTGAATCCTACCCCTCAAGCTGATAGCATTAGGAGACAGGGCCTTTGTGAGATGACTAAGTCTTGAGGTAAGAGCCCTCACGAACGAGATTAGCGTCCTTCATAAAAGAGGCCTGAGGAAGCTTTCTTGCCCGCTTTCATCAGGCGAGAACACAGAGACAAGTCACCTGCTGTGAACCAGGAAGTGGGTCCTCACCAGAACTTAACCGTGATGGCACTCTGATCTCAGATTTCCAGCCTCCAGAACTGTGAGAGATGAATTTCTGTTGTTCATAATCCACCCAATCTATAGTATTTTGTTATAGCAGCCTGAACAGACTAAGAGAGGTAGGCAGAATAATTGTACCTACTCCCCAGAACCTGCGAATATGTTACTTTACATGGCGAAGGTGCCTTTGTAGATGTGACTAAGATAAAGGACCTTGGGATGGGGAGATTAGTGTCGATTATCCAGGTGGGCCCATTATAATCACATGAGGCCATAAAAGCAGGGAAGTTTTTTCCAGCTGGAAAGAGAGAAAGGAAGAGAGAGAGAGACAGAGAGAGAGAAATAGAAGAAGAGTCAGAGAGATAAAGCAGAGGAGAGATTTGAAACCTGAGAGGGACTCTAACTGCTTGACTCACAGTCATCCAAACTTACCCTGACTGTTCCTCTCACCACACCTTTTCTCACACAGTTCCTCCTCGGCCTGTCCCATATGAATCTTGGCAATCTGTGGTCTGCATCCCACTCTGGAACTAAGCCAAATTCCAACCCTTAATGTTTCTTCTAATTTTACACTCCTGCACCACTGACTGCTTTACTACATTATACATCTAGCACCGAGATTCTCACTTACTGGTCTAAGGATTCCTTTACATTCTCAAGGACGCCAAAGATCTTCTGTTTATGTAAGTCATAGCTGTAATATTTACTGTATAAGGATAGTTGTATTTTCCAAAACAAGAAAATTTAAAGAGAAGTATGGTACTATCTCACTGTTTTGCAAATCTCTCTGATGTCTGGCTTAATAGAAGACAGCTGGATTCTCCATCTATGTTCCATCTGTTGCTATATGTTGTTTTGGTTAAAGTGTTTGAAGAACACCTGGCCTCAAGTAGATTGCAGTTATAAAAGGAAAATTATTTAAAAGAATTTCCAGATAATTCTAGATATTCTTCTTTGATATTATACCAAGACTGAATAAGTGATAGTTTCTTAAGGGTTAATTGCAATATAGAATGGGGAACTATACCAATAAATCAATTAATACTCTGTTACATTAAAGTCTATTGATTTCCCTTGTACTTTAAATAGAGTTTCCCCCATGCATGATTTTGTAGTGTGCATGACCAGTCATTTGGAAAATATTGGCTTATTCAGTTATGCCAATCTTACAAGTGTCGACAAAATTTATTATGCAATATCAAAAAATCACATTTGTTAAAATACTATCAATCTCATCAGAAAAGTATTCATATATTGAGAAGCTGTCAAGTTCATAGTAGTGGATACAAGATTTCAAAAGTTCTAATTTTCTCTTGAAAGCTTGAATTTTGTTGTTGTCAACAAATATTACCAGTTATTTTCCTTGATGTGACAGGCTCAATTCATTCTTTTTTTTTTTTTTTTTTTTTTTTTTAGTGCTGCCAAATATTCAAGTCTGAAAATCCAAACTGATCCAGTCTGTCAGTTCTCATGGAAGAAAGATGTGGCAACTCCAGCTTATAACTCAAACTGCGGTGAAGGAAGGCATTGATATCCAACACCTTTGCCCTCAGTCTTCCAGCAGGACACAGATTTCCCTACAAGTGAGAATCAGAGTTCCAATGGATCTGTCCAATATTCCTTCCCTTAAAGCAATCAAACCTACGGGTATGTGCCAGCCCCAAAAGAAGTGAGTGATTTGCCTACAGAAATTCTGCTCAGCACAACAATAAAGCAGGGAGGCAGAGCTGAAGGCAAAGTCATGCAGACCTTCCAATCTTTTGTACAGTCCTTCTTCCTGAGTGATGGAAATTAGGAGATAAAGGAGAGCATAGGAGGGAGGAGATGCTTTCCCATGATCCACTTCAACCTCTTGATGGCTAAAACTGAGGTGATAGGGGCCTCAAAAGCAAATGGAAGATGAGATCTGGAGAGGAATTCCAGTAGAACAAACTGAACTGAAGCTATGGGCTTCCCAAGTTCATTTTCTATCTCTTCCCATTCTGTTCTTTAAGAATTGTAAGGTATATAAATGTCGATTCACTATGTTGTACACCTGAATGAAGTTAATATAATATTGTATACCAACTATACTTTAATACATTTTTTTATTACAACTGCAACCAGAGGTATGTAATCATCAGAAAAGAACCAACATAAAACACAGACCAAAGAGAAAGAGGGTAGGGTGTATGTGGGGGACGGGGGAGAAAGGGAAGACAAACAAAAGGAAAATAGGGAGAGACTTCATTTTAAAAAAACGATAAATAATTCAAACAAATAGTTATAATTTCAAAGGAATTTAAGCTTAAAAAGGCTCAATGAGAGATAGGAAGAAGAGATTATAAAACAACAGAGGATGATAAGCAAATTGATAGAACAAGTTGGATGAAAAAAGAAAAATGTTACATAGAAGAAAATCATAATGAAATAAAAATATAATAAGTACAATTTAAAATAAAGCTTAGAATATAAGACAGCGTATACAAAAGTATACAGAGAAAATGAAAAGAACAAAGTTATCTATAATTTATAGAGAATACAATGTATGTGTAAAATATACAAACACTTCATGTTCCTAAAGAATATAAGGAAAAAAAGAAAATATTTAAAAACTCTACTAGAGGAACTTTTCTGAAATAAACACTTGAATTTATAGACAGAAAAAATATATATCATGCCTTGTGCCAAGAACAATTAATGCAAAAGAATACTGTGACACAACCTGGTGAAGTCACTAAATTTTACAGGAAAGAAATAATATAGGCATCTAAGTAGGAAAAAAGTGTAATGTTAAAGGGGTAAGTTGGGTTTTCCTCAAACTTGTCCACAGCAATTCTTAATACCAGAAAATAATGGAACATTCTCTACAAAATCGAAGGGAGGTGACCAAAGAATTTTATGTCCCAAAAAGTTGCTTTTCATATATAAAGCCAACAGGCATTCTCAAGCATGAAAAACCCCACAGACTACAGCACCCATAATTTGTTCTTGAAAAAACAAAAAACTTCTTGAAAATAAAGCCAGGCCAACTAAGATATAAATCAAAATTTAAAATTTGAGACAAAGAAACTGTGGTTAAAAAAACCAATTGTATACATAGTAAATAGATTTAAATTTAGAATTAAGGCTAAACAATTATAAAAATATGATTCTAGAAAAAAATAACTGTTACAAATCTTTAAATTGTAAAAGTAACATAGCTAGCAAAAATCAGAAACTAGACAGGAGGCAAGTTGGAATAAACCTGAAGTGTGTTAAGTTTCTCATCTCTCATAACAAGATGAAGTCTGCATCTGTTGGTATATTTCCCTCACAGGACAGTGCTTCTGGCTGCTTTCTGTGGATGCCATCAACAAATCTATTGACCAACAGGGTCTTTGAAGGCAAGAGAAAAACAAGTCACCACAATATTTCCATCTCCAAATTTAAAAACAAAAAGACATCTTGAAGAATAAAGATACACTTGTGCTTCATTATAGGAGAGGGCCTGTTTGGAGGCAAATCCATAGTTAATAGGATTTTAATATATTCTTCCTCTAAGAAAGGATGTGTGTAGGTTAAGAAATGTTTCCTATTTTTCTTGTGATTACTGGGTTATACAAGAGCTGTCAGCAAAATGCTTGAAAATTTTTTCTTCCTGATTTTGTTTATTGTTTTACAAAGACTAAGCATATTGACTAGACTTACTTTACCATTGCTGGTCAATTTTTCCTGTTGAGCAGTGTTATAATTGGATACATGAGAGTGATTCATATGACCACACTTATATGACAGCAAAATCAGAAAAATAGTACATCAATACATGTGGTATAACTTGGCTAGAGAAATGTATAAATATAAAATTACAATGGAAGATGAAATTTCCAGTGAATAAACAATTCTGCATAACATGTACAAGGCCAAGAATGGCATACCCTGCCATATAGATAACTCAGAGGAAGCACAAATAGAATATGGACTTGTGTATTAGGTTAGATTTCATCTCAGAAATGTAAGCAAAGCTAAAAAATCATGGGCACTGGCGTCAAACACACCAGATTCTAAAACCTCATTCTGTCTCTTTTGTGTTGAGTAACTTTGGACAAATTAAATACTTAAAATCTACTAAAGTGATAGTTTCCTCGTGTATGAAACAACAATAACATCACCTGCCATACGGTTGTGAAAACTGTTGAAATAATGTATGTGGTGAACTTAACACAGTGTGCAGTATGATAGGTTCTCAATAAATGGCAGATGGATGTGGCCAACTAAGAAAAAACCAACATGAAGTGCTTATATCTAGAAAACAGTTCTGGAAATATTTTTAACTAGTTGGAGAAGACAATCATTTGCCTTTCACTTCATATTTCAGAAATTGTCAACTAGACAGGAATCTTAGATCTTCCATCAATGTTCTGTGTGGCCTTGGATAGACCATTTTTCTTCTTTCAGCCTTAGTTTCTTTGACCGCATGATAAGGTGTTCACTATCTACTGATACGTTGTTAGAATCAAAAGAAATATAGAGATAAGAGAAGAGAAGCATGTCATGTAAACCCTCATGAGGAAGCCATGGGAAGACCTTGTGATTTTATTCTCAGTGAGAGGGGAAGGCATGGGAGGATTTTGACCGGAGAAGTGATCTTTTTGTATGCTCTGGGGAATATAGACCATGGTGGAACAAGTCGGATGGAGGGGACCTCTTCTCTATTGTAATAGCTGAGTAGAGAGATGATGGAGGATGACAGCAGTGGAGACCAGGTACTGGATATAGTTTGAGGGAGAGCCAGTAGATTTGCTGGTGAATTGGAAGTATGGAGTGAGATCAAGAGGCTTTAGGCCTGTGAAACCAGACAAGTGAAGAGGCTAGATACTGAAGTTAGGACGGTTGTGGAAAGAATAAGTTTGGAAAGAAAATGGGAAGTTTATTTTAGACATATTAAGTTTGGGATGCCTTTTATATATCCAAATGGAATCGTTGAGTAAGCAATTTGATTGAAGAGTTTAGATTTTTAGATTTCTGGGAAAATGTGACAGCTGGAGATCTAGCCTTTTGAAGACCATCAGCATAAAAATGGTATTTAAAATCATAGGACTTGGTTACCTAGGAAATAAAGGTAATACAGTGAGAAAAGAAGTCTGAGGACTGAGTCCTGGGCACTCCAATAATCAGAAGTTGGGAAGGTAAAAAGTATTCAGCAAAAGAGAGTGGAAATAATGGCCACAGAGGCAAGAAAGGAATGAAGAGGGAGGTGTTCCCAGAAGCTAAATAGAGTGCAGAGTTCGAGAAGATGGAAATGATCACAAGGGTCAAATACTGCTCGTAAGTTGAATTGATTTGGTAGATGTATTATTATCGTTGGATTTGGTCGTTTCAGAAGGCATCTTTATCCCTCTTTGACATGTAATCAAATTGAAGTTCAAAGAGATTAAGCAACTTACCCAAGTTCAGACAGCTGGAAAGTGGGAGTTGTGAATGAAACATAAATCTGCCATCTCCAGAGCCAACACCCTTTCTCCTCCTTTGGTGACCGTTGTGCAAGTTGTGACCTACACAAGGCACCTACCCAAGCGGCAATTAGGGACTGAAATCTAGCTTGTGCTCTGCTTGCCAAACTAAGTACCCTGGCGCAGGGAGGACTCCGATGTGGGGAACGGGTACCTTTTCACACCACGGCAGGAGAGACTTGGGCAATGGGAGGGAGAGTGATAAGAAAGTGATAAATCAAAAACAATGATAAAAATTAACTTACAGGAAATCTGAGTGGTGGCTGTGTATCAGCATCATCTGTACATTTAAAAAATGTACAGATACCTAGGTTCTACTCCAGGCTTATTAAATGAGAATCTCAAGGAATCATCACCTGCATACCTGAGTACTTATAGGTAGATTGTACATTCCAAGATCAAAAGACCTTACCACACTTATATAGTCTCCGAAAGACTGTAGCTCTTTGAATTTGAGTGGGACATCCCAACCCATGCAACAGCACAGAGCAGTGGATTCTGGAGTAGATTTTCTCCCCCTTTCTGGATCCTACCCCTGTCCCCTTCAATATATTTGGGGTCTTACCCCTGTTGGCCCCCATGCCACTCCATTTGTGATCAGCAAAGACATCTTCTTCTCCTCTCTCCCATGACCCTACAGATTATATGGTTTTCCAACCCTCTTGACCTTCCATCAAAATTCAATCATTTATCTATGTCTGGTTGAGTCTGGACGGTGCTGAATTCCGTGAGAGTAGGAGAGACAGAAAATAAGCTCTGAAGAAGCATTCATTCTCTAGTCTAACTTCAGGGTGATTATTTAAAAGGCTATAAATCCTTTAACATTATCAAGATTAACCTCCTACAAGAATTGTTGCCATATGTTATTATTCTAAAAGAGTGTATATGTCTCCTTTTGTTTGCCTCGCTTCAGAATGTGCCAAGCCTCAGAAAGCTTGTGGAGTGGTGGGGGCTGGAGGAGAATGCAGAGAAACAAACCTGAACTATCACATTCAAATTTTTCAAACACTCCAAAAGTGAACACGTAGAATTAGATTTGATAATCACTGATATGATCTAGCTCTCCACCCCACTCCCATCTCCTTGTAGATAAGGAGCTTAAAACCCATGAGAATTAAGTGATTTAGGCAAGGTCATGTAGGGCGCTTAGTGGCAAATCAAGGGTTAGAGATCAGGAGACTCAGTCCTCAGTCTGGAACAAGAGAGAGATGAATCTATTCCAGTGGGAGTGGGCAACACTGAAAATGACCCTGATACCTGGCCCCACCACAGAGATTCTGAGATAGCAGCATGGGATGGCGCCTAGGAATCACAAAACATTTCTGATGCTCAGCCAGTTGCAGGGAACTAAGACTTAAAGGGACGGAGTGCAGTCAGTCTCCAGAGTTTAGAAAAGAAATCACCATCCACTGAAATTAAAATAAATGCAAATAGAGATTAAGAGGTGTTAAGTCACACTGAGCGAGGTATAAGTGGGGGAAGAGAATACCAGATTTGACACAGCCGTCCCCAGCTCAGCCTCAACTTGAAGCTTAGCTGAAGACTTTGGACTCTATGGGCTCTCTCTGTCTGGGAAACATCAAGTGAAACTACAAGGCAGAAAGGAAATGACTCCAGAGGACAGTGGAAGGACATGGAACCTTAGGCTTCTTGAGTCTCTGGCTTGTGTCCTGCTCAGGCTGGCAGGCACCACAAGTCATTAGTGTGAGTTGAATTTCCTGTGGTCATGGTGAGCTCAGCCCTGGACTCACTCCAATTCCTGGGAGACCAGCAACTCTACTCTCAGTAAGGGCTTTGGAAGGCTTAGCTGAAAGTGCAAATCAAGAGGGAACGGTACTGGACTTTCTGCTCCTGATTTGGAAGAGAGGTATCCCTGGAAAGAATGAAAATTGAAGAAGACCCCTCAATGCAGGATCTGTGCTTTACCTACCACTTTCCATAGATTATGGAGTGGCTTTTCCGACTATGCTCCAAAAAGCAAGAGGGTATTTAACATGGCCAGTAATATAAATACACCCTGTTCTCAGGACCCCAAGGAACACTCTATTTTCGTTTACGTAATCATTGGGTTCCCCAGCTTCTTACATAGTGACCAAATAAAGGTTGTTTGAATAGCATTTTTGTATGGGTAACTGAGACTTGAAACCTGCACAAACCTATATGACCCTGAGTCATGGCTTTGGAGTATAGTCAGGGGTAACTAGCAAGCAAAACAAGACAGATAAACCTGTCCTTTAGGATGCCACCCAACAACGGCACCATTCCAAATGGATATGCCATGGCCACTGGCCAAAGCACCATCAGGTAGTCTTAGCAGATGGACTTCTCCCCCAGTGCTGTCTGGGGCTAATTAGGAGCAACAGCACAGCTGTCTCTGTATTTTCCATGTTGCTAAGGGAGCCAGTTCTGGCCTTCCAGGACTTGGTTGATGGGGGTCTACCTTGTCTATATGGAAGGTGACAGTTAGTCCTGGAAGATAGGGTAAATATTCTCTGCACAGTATCAGTAGGTCCTAATGAAGGCTGCCCTCACTGATAATACCTGTACTGCCCCCATTGTCTTCCCTAAACTTTATATTCTCTTTCAAAATACAATTACTCCTGGAAGATTTAGCACATTAAGCTTGAGGACTCAGGTGCAATTTAGTATAATTTCATTGGTTTATGCTAAGTTTATTAGATTGGATTGAGAATATTGTGTATGTGTATGAGGTGCTGGGGAAGGCAATGGAGAAGCACTTCGTGGCTGTGATGCCATTCTGGGGAGTCTGGAAAGCCAGAGACAGCACTGGGAATCTGACGGTGGGTGGTGAGAAGGCATTAGGGGAGAAAGCTAAGGAAAGGGAAGAGAGTGTGCCTTACATCAGCATTTCTCAAATGTTGGTTCCTCAGAATCACTTGGGGGACTTTTAAAAAATGCAAATGCAAGGACTCCATCTGAGGATCCTGTGGCTCACTGTCTCCTTCATTGTCTCTTGTGTTATGTCTTTGTTTTAAAGTCTATTTTGTCTGGTATAAATATTGTTACCCTAGCTTTTTACTTTTTGTTTCCATTTTCAGGAAATATCTTTGTTTCCACTCCCTTACTTTCAATCTGTGTGTGTCTTTCGATCTGAAGTGAGTCTCTCGTAGGCAGCATATGGAAGGGTTTTGTTTTCTTATCCATTCAGCCCTCCTATGTCTTTTAATTGTGTCATTTAATCCATTTACATTGAAAGTAATTAATAGATGTGAAGTTATTGCCATTTTATTATTCATATTTTTTATCTTTTTCTTCTTTTTCTTAAAGAAATCTTTAACATTTCTTGTAATACTGGTTTGGTGGTAATGAATTCCTTTAGCTTTTTCTGGTCTGGGAAACTCTTTATATGTCCTTCAATTCTAAATGATAGCTTTGTTGGGTAAAGGAATCTTCTGGGTATTTATCTCAAGAAACCCAAAACACTAATTCAAGAAGACATACGTATCCATATATTCATTCCTGCATTATTACAATAGCCAAGATATGGAAGCAACTTGAGTATCTATCCATAAAAGAATGGATAAAGAAAAAGTGGTATATATATAAAATGGAATATTATTCAGCCATAAAAGAGAATTAAGTCTTGCCATCTGCAACAGCATGGATGGACCTAGAGGGTATTATGCTAAATGAAATAAGTCAGACAGAGGAAGACAAATACCATATGATTTCATTTACATGTGGAATCTAAAAAAACCAAAATAAACAAACAAAACAGAAAGAAACTCATATACAGATAATGTCTTGATGATTGCCCGATGGGAGAGGGGTTGGGATGTAGTGAAAAAGGAGAAGGGATGAAGAAGTACAAATTGGTTGTTACAAAACAGTCATGGGGATGTAAAGTATAGCATAGGGAATATAGTCAATAATATTGTATTAAATATGTATGGTGTCTGATAGGTACTTGATTTATTGGGGTGATCACTTCATAAATTATAGAAATGTCTGATCACTATACTATACACCTGAAATTAATATAATATTGTATGTCAACTATAATTGAATATTTTTAATTAATTTTTTAAAAAAATATAAAGATACTCTGGCTCAGTGAGCCTGGGGTAGAGATAACTAAGTTTAAGAACCACCACCCTTTGGGCCCTTTATCTACCTCACGATTTTCCATAAGGTCAGCCATCTAAATGCTTTTCCTTATAAACACTTGTCACTGGAAAGATAACTTCGTCTATTTTATTGGTCTTCTAAGCTAAGAATGGAATAAAGCAAGAAAAGCAGATTCAAATGGCAAAGACCTTCCAAACATGAAGTAAATTAGGCAAACTCTCTCCTAGGCCTGTACTTAAAAGGAAAACAAGGTTTATTGAAGTGGCTCAGTTTCCAGTGGCGGAGACCCTGACTTTTCTTGACTCCTGTAGTTCTTTAAGCCTTGGAATTCTGTCAGCCTATGAAAATATACAAACAAGTATCCAAGGAAAGACAAATTTTAATCTGGTGCCTTCCAGTAAGAGATGCTTGTGAACGCCAATGAATGATGGGGGCTCCTTGTGCCTCGTTAGTGGCAGGGTGTGGCTGTTATCCTGGGGAGTGGGCCAGATCAGCCAAATACCCAGCTCCAGTGTGTCCTTGCGACAACACAGCTGTGTTGAACACCTTTGAGAGATAGGAATGGGAGAGAGAACAGAAAAGATGGGTAAAGGACACCCCTCATGATTCCCCAAATACTTGGATGACATTTAATGTTTTTACTGAGTTAAATCTGTATTGAAGGGATTAAAATCTGAAACCACTTCAGCATGTAGTTTGTATCAGACTGTAATTGGTCCAATATTTGAACCAGTTTGAATTTTCATTTAACGAGTTTCTTATCCAGATCCAAATGACTCTGGCATCATTTCCAAACTTGAATTGATTCAAACTGTGACTATTTCTGAATGATGACGGGTTGGGTGGTTGTTTCATGAAGTAGTGTGGAGCTATGTGGGAGGGCAGGGACAGGAGCAACAGTGGGATCCTTACACACCCAGCTCTCAGTGGCTGAAGGCTTCTACAGCTGGACAATCCAGTGCCACCAAGCCAGAGAGCACAGAGCTGTCACTGGTCCTCTCAGTGGGGACTGCCCCTGCTTGTGACTCATAATAAAATATCCTGACTCCCCCAAGGAGAAAGTAAGGCCGGTTTGTCTCCAGAGCTCCCCTTACACTTTTTTTTTAATCTGCAGGGGGGAAGCAAACTCAGTCCCGGAGTTTTGATTGCATGACAGAGAATCATGACAAATCTGGGTTCCCCATTCAAAAAGGTTCAGAACAAGTAGGACATCGCAGGCTGTTGATAATCAGTGCTGCTCAAAAAATTCAACAATTATGACCCCTGTGTAAAATATGTTGTGTTTTGCAAAAATAGTCAACTCTCAAAGAAGTAACTTTGGAGGAGATACATGACTTTGGAATCATGAAACTTGGATGCACACAGGTATTTAGATGTAACTTTTTTATGAATGTTAGTTTTCATATCAGAAGAAGAAACTCCCATTCTTATGAGTAGGATGTGAGCCATTTAATGGCTCAATAAGACATTAGAAATGTAGAAAGAATAGTTGCCATCTTTAGCTTATAAGAGATATCAAAGTGAATGGTGTGAATTCCTTAAGAGAACCAAATGAGTATCATGCATTGCTTTATACTTCTATGCCTATGCCAGAAAAGCTTAAAAGAGAGTTGTGGTGCATTTTTGGTAGGATTCTAATTAAAACCATAGGATCATGATCAAATAACCATGTCTTTCATCAAAACTGTGGCCCTGGATGAAGGTCAAAAGTGAACCAGTGCTGGCTCAAAGTACTTAGGTAACGTGTTACAATATTGAGTTCTCCTTGTTCAGCTCATTGCCAATAAAAAACAAGACAGAAGTGTACAGATTTAATGATCTGTGTAGGAAAAGTTTCCTCTGATGAATATATTATTTTGTTTAAACTTCTATATATTTTTTTTCTTGGAACGATTTAAAATATTCTAGGAGCACTGGTCAAATTAAATTATAAACTCATAACATTTTTCTTCAGTTAATAAACTGTGTAAGCTACAGAAGAAGCTATCATGATTCGTTTATGTTCTTTACATAATAGGCCTCAAATCTGGTAGGTTTTATTCTGGTCTCTAAACGTATTGTTGACATCTTCACAAAAATTGAAGGCCAATTACTATCATCTTTTCTTCATTCCCTTAAAAAATATGAATCCAAATCTCAGATATCAGGGAGATTCCACCCAGCATTTAGATCTGACTTTATAAGGCGTAAAGTCAAAAGACAGGAGACACTAATTCTGATATCTCTTCATCATGTTCTAATTCATTCCAAGGATCTTAGAGAAGGACTTTGCTGGGAGAGTTTCCATGTTCCATGTTGCAATTGCTAACATCCAAACTAAATAGGTTTCAATACTTGTGGTAGCACCTGGGGCTTTAAAAAATAATTTTTTTTTGTTTTTTAATCACGAGAATCCTGAGAGAGACTTGACATTTAGTTAATTTGGCTGGCAATACTTAACAAATAAGAACAACAGTGGATAAAATACATTGATTTTTCAAAAGTCACTTTTCTGCCCACTACCCATAGAAGCAAGTTTATTTATTTGAAGGAAGATTAAAATTTGAATTCCTACCAGTATTATGAATTGTAGAAAATATTAAGTTGTATTTGTGTGAGAACTTTGGAGAACACACGTAGACAGGTTGCTTGTCTGATCTGTTCCTTTCTGTCTTGTTGAATTTATCTTGTGAAGAATGAGATTGGGCCCAGTTCTCCCTGCCTCAGTATCAAAATCTGGAAAATATGGCTTATGTATCTCTAGGGTTATTCAGTCTGATTATATAGCATTAAAAAGAAGAAGAAGCAAGGCAAAGAAAGGAGGGAATTTTTAATTTACGAATAGCCTGAGGAACTTCACTACAAACCAATCCTGTTTTACACGTATTTAGCACAGTTTGGGCTATATAAAAATTTAAAATATAAAGATAGTAATTTGTTCCACAGATTTTTGTCCATGTCTCCTGGTATTACCTCTTTGACTGGAATGAAAATAAACACTTAGAAAAACAGAGCTGGGGTCTCAGTATATCTTTTTAAAGCACTCGCAATAAGTTAGTACCTACAAGGAATTTCCGAAACAATCAAGAGCACACAATTGCAGTGAATCCAGGTGACAACTTTTAAAAGAAAAGAAAGAATAGTTTCTGCAGCAAGAAGGTAACAGTGTTTTTAAATACTAGACTTTCAGTAATTGATGTTTCAATCAAATTTAATAAAAGTATCTCCATACAGATATACCTCCTTTCTCCCGAAAGTTGGAGAGGGGTTTAAAACTCAACAATACTGCCTATCTAGCTATTTCAATATTAAATCTCATGAAAAATAGAATGAATAGATAGTGAGGTGAGAATTAAGTATCTGATAAAGAAATGGGTAGATAATCTGTGTGACCTCTTAATGTAACTATGAAGATTATTACATAGTCCATTAGGTTCTTGATTACATAGGTGAATTAAATGCAGTAGGCTATGTTTATTTAATGCTGTTGTAGATATCAATTAAAAGAGAAACTCCAAAGCAATAATTTTATTTATTTAACTAGATTAAATACATTTTTTGGTTGGACACAGGAGCAAGGAGAATTTGGGGGAAAAGAAAGAGAAGCATAAAGAACACAGTCTTAGTTGACACAATAAAATTCCAAGAACAAAAAACATTTTCAAGGACCCCAAAATGTGTAATTTTAATGATTTTAAATGTATGCAAGTGTTAAAGTAATTAAACAGAGAGCCCATTAAACTGAGGCGGTTCTAATATCTTTGCAGCCACAGTAAGCAACTAAAATCTAAGTCAGAATCAATTCCTGTAAATGCCTCAAGGTTAAGAAATCAAAACTTGAGAACAATGAATCACAGCCAACTAGGCTTTCCCAAATAAGGCAGTAACTTAAGCTACAGCCAATCGAATAACTTGCTTGCTTCGGCATCTGCTCTACAAAAGCCTTTCCCTTAGCTTCTGCCACTAGAGAGCTGCTAACCATTTTTGGTTTAGCTCTGCCCAATTCAAATCAATGTTTGCTCAAATAAACTCTTCAAAGTTTTAGTGTACTACACATTGTCTTTTAAGACGAGGATCATTTTTCTCCCCATGAGAACCTATTTCCAAAATTAAAATGTAATTATTTAAGTGGGCAAATACAATCTGATACACAAGTATTTGCTTTATAAACAACACATTTAAAATGTACTCATTTGGTGTGTTGGATCCTAGGGATGAGGAAGAGTTAGTATGTCTCCGAAAGGTTAGTCACATATATGTTTCATGGGTTAAACCAAAGGACTTTAGCATTTAGAGATTTTAAATCTTGCTAAGGGAGTGTCATTGCAGGGTAGCAAAGGATCACTAGACGTGGGTATAAGGCTTAGTATCATCTCCAAGACAAAGACACAGTGCAGTAGTCAGGTAAGAGATCAGATAAATGTACCCAAAGACTGATGGTCAGGAAGGATCAGGAAGACTAAAACAAAGTGATGGTACATTTTCAAAATTCAGTAAGATATTTGCACTGGAGAAACTTGGTGAACACAAAAAAACAAAATAATTAATGAGGCAAGGGCTTCACGGAGTCTGAATTCAAGGCAAGAAAGCTGCTCAAATTAGGCAAAAAGACAAGAACAAAAGTATATGATTCCAAACACAAGATCAAAGACTATAGTTGAGAGACCTAGAAAAAAGACAGGAAGTAATTATGCCACAGGAAATGCAGCAGGTGCTGCCCTCTATATTTGAGCAAAAAGTCTGGACAGCCAATATAAAGCACTGCAACACTAAGAACAACTTCTATCCCATTTCACTTCCTGCTACAGCAGTCAGTCCTAGGTCCCAGTTAACCCAGAGTCTGCAGGCTGTAGCAGATAAATCAACTGAAAAAAAAAAAAATCTTGGCTAAATTGGGGAGTATGAAGGCATTTCAGTGGGCAGACATACTTCAATTAATTCATTTATTCATTCACGTATTCAAAAATATGTACCAAGAATGTCAATAAAAATGATGGAGGAAGGACCTCCAAAAATCCTTCTTGAAAGTTAACATTGGCAAAAAAGAAAAAAGAAAAATCAGAATCAACTTGTTTTAGAACTCTAGAAATTAATCAAAGGCTTACAGCAATCTAAGGAGCATTTTTTTCATAAAGAAAAATGGCCAAACCCCTATAAGAAAAGCAAACTTTGTGGTGATAATTTGCCCTACCCCCACCACCATCCTCCCACTGCTCCAGCTCTGTGATAGCCTTAAAACCCAACAGCTTACAATTATGGTGAAAACTACCAGTCTGGTAGCCACAATAGGAGACAGAACGGGATTGGAGCTCCTACAAAGCCACCTTTCCAGAGAAGTGTCAATATTTGAAGTGTTTGGTAGTTCTATGGAAGACTCCACTTTAAGGCTGTCTTTACTTGACCTGAAACAGAGCTTGCTCAGTGAAAATAGTCTTTTCCTTGAGGGCATTTGACAGAAACAATTACAGGCAATTATGGCTGCCTGAGGCAATGGGTAGTATTTGGAACAAACAATAGGTTATTTACAAATCACATATCTGATAAGAGTTTAGTATCCACAATATATAAAGAACTCTCAGAATTCAACAATAAAAAGACAATCAAATTTAAAAATGGACAAATGATTTGAATATACATTTCTCCAAAGAAGATACACACATGGCCAATAAGCACATGAAAAGATGCTCAATGCCATTATTCATTAGGGAAAGACAAATCAAAAGCACATTGAGGGGAGTGGAGGAAAATGGGCGAAGGGGGTCAAAAGATACAAACTTTCAGTTATAAAATAAAGTCATGGGGATGTAATGTTCAGCATGGTGACTATAATTAATAACACTGTATTTCATATTTGACAGTTGCTAAGAATAAGTCTTAAAAGTTTTCACCATAAGAAAAAAATTTTGTAACTATGTATGGTGATGGCTGTTAACTAGATGTATTGTGGTGATCATTACACAATGTATACAAATATCTAATCATTATGGTGTGCACCTGAAACTAATGTAATGGTATATTACAATTTTACCTCAAAAACAAAACAACAACAAAAAACAATGACACACCTTCCTCTCACATCCACTAGGATAGCTACAATCAATAAGACATACAATAACAAGGGCTGGAGAGGATTTTGAGAAATTGGAACCCTCACACACTGCAGATAGGAATGTAAAATGGCGCAGAGACTTTGGAAAACAGTTTGGCAAAAAGTTTCTCCAAAAGTTAAACATAGACTTACCAGAAATTGTATTCCTATATACCCAGGAGAATCGCAAACATATATTCATACAAAAACTTTTACATGAATGTTCATGAATGTTTGGCTATTCATACTAGCTAAAAAGTGGAAACAACTCTAGTATCTATCAACTAATGACTGGATAAACAAAGGAATTCATACAATGGAATATTATTCACCCACAAAAGCAGTAAGTATTAATTCATACCACAACATGGAAGAACCTTGAAAGTTTTATTTGTGAAAGAAGCCAGACACAGAAGGCCACATACTGTGATTCCATTTATTTGAAATATCCAGAGCAGACAAACCCATAGAGGTGAGAAAACAGATTAGGTCCAGGGACTGGAAGGAGGGTAAAATCAGAAGTGACTGCTTTCGGGTGTGGGTTTCTTTTGGGGGTGATGAAAATATTATGGGATTATATAGAGGCAATTGTTGCACAACTTTATGAATAAACTAAAACCACTGAATTGTACACATTAAAAGAGAGATTTTGATGTGTGTAAAAAAATAAACCTATTTTTTAAAAATGTACTGAAGATCTAATAAGTTTTAGCTGCTATTTCGGGCACTGAAGTTAGTGAGAAGAGTAAGGCACACCCTGTGCTTTTGTGAGAATCTAGTGAGAAACAAAGACACACAAATAATTCACCACCAGGAAACAATGGGAACCCAGAGGAAGAAACATGTGATGTTGTTGGGATATTAGGAAAACTTCACAAAAGAGGTAACATTTTCTTAGCACTGAAGCAGTTCACCAGACAGGAAAAAGGGAGGACATTCAAAGCATAGGGGAAAATGTTCAAAGATCTAGAAACATGATAGAGCAGGCCTGACAGAAATTCAGTACATAACACGGTGACTACCTATATCTAAGTTAACTCTAAGTGAGATACTTTAAAAAATGAGATTAGGCAATGAACGATCTAGCTATGTCTCACCAGCTATGTCATGTCCCCAAATAGAAGTTCACATGACAAGAACTGTTTATACTAGTCAAGATTAGCTATGTGTATGCAGTGAGATTTTTGTCAAAAATCACTTCTGGGTAACCACGTACATGACAAGCAAATAAATGATTCAGACTAATTAAATGAAGTTGTTGGCATACTTTTATATGCACTAAAAACTTGTGAAATTCAGTGCTTGGGAATCTCACTAAATATAGACTCTGAGAGAATAGCCTCAAATTATTGTGTACTTTATTTATTTTTTTAAATTAAAATAAGGGGTGGGTTAACAATGAAAGGGAAGGATCAAAGAACTATCTCAACTCTTTTTCACATAGTGAAATTATTTCACTTATTCATTCATTCTTTCACCAACATTTATTCTGTGTTTATTTCGTAACACATGCTGGGCTTGTTTGTTCTCCAGTTGTCTAAAGCGAGAGAAGTAAGACTGAGAAAAAGGGTGAATTTCCTGTACGTTCTTATATGTACAATGGTGGAGACATTAACCTCTTTAGAGGAATATTAGGGTTGTGGTAGAAAGAATTAAGTACATAAGTCTTTGATATATTTAGTACAAGAAACTTTTTCAAAGCTTCAGTGATGAAAGTATAAAATAATGGATCTATTTGTAAGGTTTGAAAAAGGAATAATCCTAGGAATCATTTATGTTGCCATCCAGGTGAAGTTCAGATCAGACATCATCAGGATCAGATTTTGTGTAGGAATAATTGGACTTTCTTGCCAAACAAAATACAAAAATTCTAAATCAGTACTTTCAGAGAGAATATGCATTTCCACTTCTAACTGTAAAAAGTAACTGAGAATAATTATAAAAGTTGGACAAAATACCATAAGACAGTGGTTTGTAAGGGTAAAAGAGCAATTAAAGCAGCCAGAATTTGAGGGGACAAAATCCCAGACAGTAGGTACATGCATTGAGAGTCTCATGTTTGCCACTGCTTTTTCCCCCAGGGCATTTTCCAATTCAAATCATGGGGCATGGAAACCCTGAAACAGCGGTGGCCTAGTGCTATGGTAGTCTCACTGAGCTGGAGAGATACAAAATGAAGGACTTCTGGAGCCAGGTTCACGGAAAAAAGGGAACAAAGAAAAGTGAGTCTGACTTTCTGCATGCAATTCTGTTTTGGTGCATTTTAAGTCTCTCAAGCTGTATGTGTATGAGGTAAGAGACCAAGATCAAAACAGAAAGCAGTAGAATAGATCTTGAAAGTTCTCATCACAAGGCAAAAAACATTGTAACTATGTGAGGGGATGGATGTTAACTAAACATATTGTAGTAATCATTTAAATATATTAAACGATTTATTAATATAAATGATTAATGTCAAATCACTGTATTGTATACCTTAAACTAATGCAATGATATATGTCAATTATATCTCAATAAAACTAGAAAATATTTTTTGAAGTGATTTTTTATAAGTTCCTTGCATTGTATGGAAACTCAGTAAAAATATTAATTTAAAGTAAATCCTAATAAATCCAAGATGCATGTTATAATAATTGGAATACAAAATAAAAGAGTGTTTCAAACAGACTAATAGTGGCAGAAATTGAATAATTAAAAATACTTTATTATGTAGTATTACTAGAGATAAAGTAAAACTTTTGTATGCACTAATTCTAGAGATAAAGAAAAAGATTTCATTTTGACAATTCAAAAGGAAGAGTTAACACTTCTAAATATAGTACTTAATATTATTGGAGATAAAGAATTACTTTATTATTTTGTATTAATAGTAATAAAAAGTAATATTTCATAATGATAAGACAATCAACTCAAAATGAAGATTTAATAACCTAAATTTATATACACCTAATAAAATAATCTTAACAATTTTAAGACATAAATTAACAAAATTAAACGGATAAATAAATAAATCGACAATCATGCATTCAACAACTATTATACATAATGTAGAATATTTTCAAATGTACATAGAAGATTTACCAAAATTGACCATATGCTGGACAATAAAGCAATTTCCAATAAATGGTCAAGACTTAAAATCATAAAGTATTTTTCCTGACCACAGTGGAAATAAACTAGTAACATGCAGATTATTGCTAAAATAACTAGAAAATAATTTTTAAGAGGGACATTTAGCAATAAATAGACTAGAACACGTTTCTTTAATAACATTGAGAGAATGTGCAAAACCGTGGCTCAGTCACCATCTTTTCATTTGAAGCTTTTCTTGATTTGTCTGCATGTTTCAACTAATGCGTTTGTCAAGCTGGATTCTGCCCTCCTTTCAAAGGCTGAGTGCTCTCCTGCATTGCAGAGAAAGTTCTTCTGACTTTCACTGCATCTCCCCATTTTTATGAATTTCTACCTAGAGGAAGTTTTATATTTGTAAGTTTTGAGTGTACTTTTGCACATTGAGGCAAAATAAAAAAAGAAAAAAAAAGGTCATCTGGACATTAAAACCAAAATTAAAGTAGGCCATGTTCATAAGTTACGATGGACAAGTCAGCTCCTGACCTTTTGTAAAATCTGGCTGAACAAACAGCAAATTGAGAGGGCTGATGTGACAAATAAGATGTTCTGTGAACAAATGAACTAGAAGATGAGCAACTTCAAGGGAATTACGATCAGGAAACCTCGTTTCTTAGCTTGTGCCCTGTCTGACCAAGTGAACGACAATGTACATATTTAGGATGCAGTACAGTTGAATGAGAACTCAATGAGTCAATAACCAATTTTGATTGGATTTTGACTGACTCAACCATTATGACTGGCAAACAGGTTGGGTGGGTACCCATTTCCTCACTTCACCGCAGCGCGTTCCACCCTTCCCTTCCTGGCCAACTCATCTTTTGCAGTAGATTGGTCTTCAGGCTACAGAAAAATGTACACCCAGCCTCTGCTAGATTACTCAACAGACCTCTTAGGAATAAATAGAAGTTAATCCTTCACAAAGTTCAGAAAGCCTACTATCCCTTCATGTGGACTAGTTTCACAACTTCATATGACTGCATCCTCTCCTGCTTCATGGCTCTTCTCTTGCTGTCTCCTCTGCTTAGAACCCTCTTCCATCACTTCGTGGCCAAGGAAGATCATAGAGCACTTCCTCCCTGAGTCTCATGACCCTTTCTGAAAAAAGGAATGGCTATCTCATCTGTGCTTTACTGGACTTTTTTTTTTTTTTTGCATGTCTATTATAGCATTTTTTCCCCTGATTTAATTACCTGTTTAAATGATTGACCCCACCCCTACATACTATGAACTCCACAAGGTTAGGGTCCATATTTTATTTTTTAGTAGTAATACCAGGCTCTTATTATTTTATTTTTTAGTAGAAATACCAGGCTCTTTTATTTTTTAGTAGTAATACCAGGCACACAATGTAAGCCTCACAGCAAACCTTGTTATGGATATCTGTGTCGTGTTCATTTTATAGGAAGCCTTAGAGAGCTGAGGGAACTTGACCCAAATCCACAGTTACTTACATGACAGGGCAAAGAGTGAACCCCAGTTTGTCTGACTCCAGAGCCTCGTTCTTATCCATGTTCTCCACCTTACCATTTTCCCCTCCAAGAAATGCTTTCGATGCTTTATAAAGATTTGACACTGAAGGCAAGAGTTTTCTTTAATTATGCAAGTTCCTAGTGGAACATGTTTATCATAGTATACAGGTAGAACCGATGGACATAGAAATTATGTGTCTAATAAGAAGATATCTCTCTATAAATTTTTAAACCAATGAGTAAACAAGAAAATCCACTAAATTCCAAGGATATATCTTACTAAATAAGGCAAAGGGACAAGGTTTCTGAAATCTCAAAGGAGTGTTGGTTACAGAGGTGTTCAGGAGGAGTGACAATGCTAAACACACGGGCAGAAGGAAGGGCCACAAAACTTCAGTACTGAGCAGCAGACCAGGGAAGTCCGATTGACTCAAAAAGTACAGACTGTTCTCAAGAAAATGCTTCGGGTAGGGCTCAGCCTTACACTGCTACAGAAAGTTACTATATTTCTCATCCCAAATGCCGTTTAGTCTGATATCTAAAGTGGGTCCACGAAGTTTATAAAAATGTAGATCCAGAGGTGCCTCAGCAGCCCAGAAACATCCATCCCCCCTTTAGTCTAATTACTGCCTACTTGCTGGGTGTTTTGTGTTGTCACTGAGGAGAGCTGCTGGTACCCTGAGTCATTTCTGGATTGGACTGATAATCCCATTTCATGAGGTTCCAGACCCTTTTTATGTAATTAGTTGTTTTGTGTTCTAGTCTTAAAGGATTTGCCAGTGACAGTATTGCAGCTGAGATACAGGTACCATGCCGCTTTTCTGCCTGTGAAAGAATCTCAGCAAGTCCCAACAGCTCCGGGCAAGAAAGAGATCAGAGTGACTGGCAGGGCTGTCTCTGATACACAGACTACTTAGTCCCATTCCTGTGGGCCCACTGGGAAGGGTGAGAATAACAAGAACAGCTTTTTATGATGTTTGGAGGACTAGGGGACTCTTTTTAAGCCTGCACATGGAGTACAAGGACAGGGCTCCCCTCCCCAGACAAATATTGTTCTTAGAGCCTGGGAAAACGTATGCAAAAGAATTTCAGAGACGCTGCTGTCCAATTTTTTTTTCCCTTGCCTTGTCGTTTTTTTCTTCTTTCAGTCAAAAATTGTTGCATTGGCTTCATTTCCCAGAAAATACATGATTTTTCTTCCTGAAATACCCACCCTTTGGCAGGAGAGACAATTGATGTAGACACATGCAGTTGAAGCAAAAATTTTTTTGACCACACTTAATTACCATTTCTTGCGTTACGTTAAAGGACTGAAGAGGAGGGATGTAAGAAGACTGTTCCCTTCACTTTTTATTTTGCTCTCTTTTTTTCTGTGTACATTTTCTCTCTGCATCAATAGTTCAGGTCCCAGATACATGGTGGGAGGGTATTTTTCTATTAATTTCACCAGCTCCCTGACATTCTACATCTCCTCGTGGTCAACAATGCCCTCTTGCTAATTAATACTCATCATGTGTATATAATATTATGCAGGCCCAGGCCTTTAGTAGGACCTGGGATGGCAATGAAATTCAAAGACACTGTTGGGACCCACACTAACAATACCGTGGGGAGGGTACTGTGGTGGAGTGCTGCTTGAGGCCAAGGCCGTGCGTGGCTGGGTTCCAGCAACAGGTGCGTTAGCATGTCATCTTCACTGTCACGGCCCCCAGTGATGACTGGTTTTCAGCCTCCAAGAGACAGGAATTTTTTTTTTTTTTTAAAGATTTTATTGGGGAAGGGGAACAGGACTTTATTGGGGAACAGTGTGTACTTCCAGGACTTTTCTTTTTTTCTTTTTTTTCCAAGTCAAGTTGTTGTCCTTTCAGTCTTAGTTGTGGAGGGCGCAGCTCAGCTCCAGGTCCAGTTGCCATTGCTAGTTGCAGGGAGCGCAGCCCACCATCCCTTGCGAGAGTTGAGGAATCGAATTGGCAACCTTATGGTTGAGAGGATGCGCTCCAACCAACTTGAGCTCAGCGGCAGCTCAGCTCAAGGTGCCGTGTTCAATCTTAGTTGCAGGGGGCAGAGCCCAATCCCTTGCAGGACTCAAGGAATTGAACTGGCAACCTTGTGGTTGAGAGCCCACTGGCCCATGTGGGATCAAACCAGCAGCCTTCGGAGTTAGGAGCATGGAGCTCTAACCGCCTGAGCCACCGGGACGGCCCCAAGAAACAGGAATTTTAAAAAATTAGTTTGAAGATATCGTCCTCTTCGTTTGTTATGGAGTTACTAGTTTGTTAAGTGCCCGGAGTCTGTTTGTTGGTCAGTTCTTTGGCTAATGCTGCCTTCACACTCTGATTCATCTTTCTCCCAACACATCCCCTGCCCCACCTCCACCTCACATCATATTTCAAAAGGTTAATCCCTGGCTCCAATCACAGACAAGCCTCAGTCCTATTAAGCATGGTTCTCATTTCCTTATTTTTATAAGCTGGTAACCATCCAAGTTTCCTCCTAGGACTGCAATGTGCAATGCAAAAAACAAGCCATTTAAAGTCTGCCTCTTTGGGTTATGGACCATTCCTGAACCCTAACTAGGTGGAACCAGGAGTTGGCAACAGGCGCCCAACCCAAACTTGGCAGGCCTGGTGGGAGAATCTGAAGGCAAAGATATCTTTATAAAAGATAAGAGTCATCTAATTGGCTGTATCATTGTCTGAGGGATTCTATATCAAATATGTTCTTTCTATTGGCCTCAAACATTGTCACATTATACTATTTAGCAAAGGGAAATAAGAAAATCTTCCTATGCTGGTGAGTGTTAATGAATAGAGGAAGAATATGGACTGAGGGGTGTGTTGTCCTCAGTTTGAAAGTGTGGACAACTCCATCATTATTATTGCTGTCTGTAACCTGAGCAAGTTTCTCAAGCTCTGCAAGCCTCAGTTTCTTTATTAATGAAGTAGGAATCATAATAGAACTTCCTTACAGTGTTGTTATGAAGATTAAATGAAATAATGCATTGCAAAACATATAATGTTCTTAGTCCTGGGCAAAGCATACAACGAGGGCTCAACAAATGTTAAATATGACATGAAATTATCTTTCTATTAGCAATATTCACCTGGCTCACTTCCACCTGTATATGTGTCCAGATGCAGGAAGAAGTACATAGACTCAGACACTGATAATTCCAGGGCACTGGGGTTCTTTGTTCTAGTTGCAGCCTGTTGACAATTGTTGAGGTGGAGCAATGGCTGTGAAGAAAATCTCTGTTTCTACAACAACACAAAGCATGTCTGAGTAAATGAAATGACTCTGTCTACCTAACCTCAAGAGGACATTTTCACAGCCTGCGCTCCACTGCACGTTCACATTGGCTTTGGGCCTCATCCCATCTGAGCTCTGAATCTCTCTAGAATGGGCCAGGTACAGATTTTATTCTGAGTTTAGAGTAAAGCAGTTGTAGGGGCCTCTGGAAAGTGGCTTGGAGGGACATAATGGCAGCAGAATGTGTTCTATGCCACTACCCCACTGCACGCACACACACACACACACACACACACACACACACACGCATGCATGCATCCAATTTCAACATAAACCCAAAGACTCACTCTTAGGGGACCTGCCATGAAGACTGAGGTTGACTCTGTATTTACCAAACTCTCTTGATTTGAATCCCAGCTTCATCTCCTTCTAAACCCTCCTTGACAACTTAGTAAACCTCTCTATGCCTCATTTTTCCTATGAATAAAATGGGAAGTAAAATAGTTTCTACACTGGAGAGTAGTATAAATTTTATACGATGCATGTAATGTACTTAGCATGTAGGGCACAGCCTTTATTAAATATTATCTATTGGTTTTATTTTTGTTTTGATTTTATAAAAAGAATATCATAAGCCCAATCTAGTTCCCCAAAGCAAGGATTATTTTGAACAAAGACGAAATGATCTTATTTAGGGGTTTGTTTCAAAATATCTGTCAGGTAATATAGCAAAAGTGAAAAATACAAATATTCAAAGAGACTGAAAGAAAATAAACCAAAATATCCAGTGACTTTCTGTTAGTGATGGACTTTTGGGAAATTGCTTGTTTTTTCTTTAACTTTTGCAAATATTCCAAATTTTCTATCATGAGCACATACTACTTTTATAGTCAGGAAAGATCATTAGCTGTCGTAAATATTCATACACAGTTATCAGATTGTGCGGACCCTAGCATGGTGTATGGACCTTATCCTCTCTCCTCAATGCCCCGGGTATCCTCAACGTGGTCTTTGCTGGATTCTCTGGTTAAATATGGTGCCTAATAACTGGAAGTGTGGTAAAAGTGTGACTGTATTTGTATATATGCGTGTGAGTGTGCACCTGTATGCGTGACGTTATGAGCTGTATTTCGTATTTTTGCTCTGTTTTGTTTTTGAAATGTTAAAGTAAAATACCAAAATGTAAAAAAAACCCACTCTCAAGAATGATCAAATATTACTATCTGGTCCTTTTTGCTTCAGATATTTTGTTTACATAAATAAAATATTAAAATTAAAGCTCCCTTTTTCCCCTCTCCAAGTTTCATCCCCTTGTCTCTTCTCAGGGGGTGGTCTTTATTATGAATTTGGAGGGTACCATTTCAGTCCACATGTTTATATTTTAATTGCATGTATATGCTCTAGGAACAGTACATAGTATTGCTTTACATGCTTTGAAGTTTTTAGTTTTTACAGATTTTTAAAATTCTGTATCTGTAACTTTGTAGCTTGCTTATTTTAACTCAAATTAAACTTTCTAGATCACTGCTCTCCAATAAAAATATAATATGAGCCATATAGGTAATTTGAAAATTTACAATAGCCACATCATAAAAAGCAAAGAGAACAGGTAAAATTAAATTTAGTATATATTTTATTTAACCCAATATATCCCAAATATTATTCTAACATATATCTTTAGCTACATTTCAAGTGCTCAAGAGTGTTTTGTGGTTTGTGGCTACCATATTGGACAGCACAATTCTAGATTTATTTATATTGATACACGTTCAACTTACAACTTAATTGTTGTAAAGTATCTCTCTCTCTCTCTCTCTCTCTCTCTCTCTCTCTCCCCCCTCCCCCCCCCGTTTAATACATTTTCCCTTAAGTTTTTGGACATATCTACGATGATTGCTTTAAAGTCCTCGTGTGCAATTTCCATCACCTGGATTCCCCTCAGGGTCAGTTTCTATTGAATGCTTCTTTCTTGACTATTTTTTCTGTTTTCTTTGTGCATCCAGTGATTTTTAATTGGCAACATATATAAATATGTATATGTATTATATATATATATATAAATATATATACAATACATATATATGTGTGTGTATATATATATGTGTGTGTGTGTGTGTATATATATATATATATATACACACATATATATGTATATATACACACACACAAAAAAATACATACCAAAGTTGATTTACCCATTCACTTATTGATGGACAGTTAGGTTTTTCCCTATTGCAAATAATGTTTCATTGAACATTTTTGTCTGCATCTCCTGCTGCACATGTATAAGAGTTTCGCTTAGTGAATACCATGAGTGGAATTTCCAGTTCATCGCAGTAAACATCTAGTTGTAGAACTGTTACCAAATTCTCTCCATAGTGGTTGTACTAATTTACATTCTTAACAACAGGGGCTGAGAGTGCTTCTTTCCCACATTTTCACCACAGACTACCAGCTCTACTTATTAACTGGGAGATCTTGGCAAACTATTTAACTCTGTTTCCTTATCTGCAAAATGAGGCTAATAAAAATAGTACTTACCTTATTTTTTTTAGTATTAGTTGAGTTAATATAGGGAAAGAAAGCTCTTAGAACCATGTCTGGAAAATGGTAATTCTTCAATAAATGTTAGCTATTGCTATTGTTGTCATCATCTCATTTGTTCTTTATAACTGCTCTGTGGAGTAAGCAGGATAGGTATTATTATTATCAGATAGGAGATTGGATAAGACTCCATCCAGGTTTGAGATTCATTAAATACTAAATATCATAGCTACAGAGAGATCATTTTATCCAATCTCCTTCTTGCTTTAGAAAAGAAAAAAACTTGACTCTCCTGGGATTTTATTTAATTCTCCAAATTGGTTAGAGTGTTAGTGTCTAGAGGTAACTTTTCTGACTCTTAGATATCACTAAGAGTAAATCCTTTCCTTTCTCAAGAAACACTGGAGGAAACACATTTTAAGCCGTGATGAAATACCAAAGTTCATGGGAAATAGCATAGATTTATAATCTCATTTAGAGCAAAGATTTAGAATACTTTCTTTTTATATCCTAATATTTAGTTATTAATAACGTTTCAGTTCTGTCTGCCACCACTACCACCAACATCACTAACATCATGACACCACCAAAACCATTACCCACTCTCCTTCCCCTTAAGATTGTACATCTAGTGATTTTTGACTGGCAACTAGACATTTTGAATTACACAATGTAATATCTCTGGATTCTCTTATGATCTTCTGAAGAATGAGTCTTATGTTAGAAGGCAGTTAATTTGGCTAGACTCAAACTTTCAACTGTCTTCCTTTTAGTGGACAGTAAATCAACTCTTCACTCAATTCATTCAGCTCCCAGCTACAATTAGTTTTCAAGACCCTTGGGGTCTTCCCTAGACATGTATAGTTTATCAGCCATCCAAGGTTTTAGGTGATTTGATATATATATAGAGAGACTATCCCCTTGTCTAGCTAACTCTATTCGAGGATTATCTTTCTAACTTTCTGCTCTGCCTGCCACAAACTGTACCTCAAACCAGTAAAATAGTGGCTTTCTGCTGCTGCAACTGCGTAGGCAAGAGCCTGCAAATCCTCAAATCTCACTCATGGAAATTCTTCTTTCAAGGATAGACTTTCCTCTAGTATTAATTTTGATCACTCTCTAGTTCCTTAAAGTAATTAAAAAAAAATATTGTCCTGATTGTATAATTGCGATCTTGGGGAGAGTTAATCCAACCAAGATTCTCCACTATTACTGAAGCTGCAGCATCTTGTTAGGTGTAGTTTAATCTAAAATGATTTCACCATCTCCCATGCTATTTACTCACTAAAGAAATTGGATATAAGTTGAAGGTAGGTGAAGGCATTTACAGTATTCTCTCTTCCAAAATTTTTTCCTAATAAATATTTTAAAATGAAAACATTACTTCATGCGTAGTGCTGTGTACTTTCTATCATTTGACAAAAGGAGCATAATGTTTTGTTCTACTTTAAGTGATGTTATGATGATCATTTTACCTGATTAGAGATTTTTCAGGCAGACCAGGCAGAAGTCAAGATCTCAAAAGAAGTTTGAAAACAGAACAACTCTCAATGGATGAATCATTGCATGTATAGCTGTGGAGCAACAGAAAAACACACACACACACACACACAAAAACAAGAACACTTTTGATCTAACATTATTTTCTGCTTTCACTATCTGAAATTAACTTGTAATTTATGTGTTTATTTTTTTATCTCCTCCACTCCATATGTTATTCTAGGTTCTCTAAGAAGCAAACACCAAGATGGGATTAAATGTGCAAGAGTTTTAATAGGGGAAATATGCATACCTGAGAGGCAGTATAGGAGCAAACACAAATATGAGAGAGCCATCAAAACATGATGAAAGTGTGACCTGGAGTGAAGGAGCAAAGGCAGGAAGGTTGGGTTGAGGTACACTAGACTGCTATGCAATCTAAGGAATGAATGTTCAGCAAGACCATGACTGAGTTCTCAAGCCATAGTTGATCATCTTATGAGTACCATGTCTGCCAGATATAAACTTGCCTTAACATTTGCCACAGCCAGTCACTGGCAGTGAGCAGCCCATGGGAAGTGTGGTCTGATGCAAATGATACAGAGTATTTCAGAGCACAGAACGTGAGGCCGTTAGTCAATTATGCTACCATAGTTGGAGAACTACAAGGCACATTCTCATGCCTGCCATGCTTATAAGAACAAGAACTGTGTTCTGCTCCTCTATTCTCGGTGCTTTTCACAATGTCTGACCCATAAAAGATGCTCAAGACATACCTGTGGGATGAATGAATGGGTAAACAAAAGAATAAAGAAACTTGCCCAAAAATCACGTGGGTGGAAGAGCAAAATTTGGAAACCAGCTTCTCCAATTCTAGATATTTAGTGCTTTTTGACTATATCTATTATATTATACTATCTCTCAGATAGTAAACCAGGAAAAATAAATTAATTATGAACCCTTGGTTGGACCTCAGAGGCATATTTATGCCCCTTTTGGAACATATTGTCCAAATATTGTACCTTTAACACCAATTTTTTTTCTTGAGGCTGAAAACAGAACAGAAAAGTTAACCACCATCATGCAAAAGAAATAATGTTCACTATCTTCTTTCCTTCCAAATATATTAAATGAACAAAATGAAATCCTTTTTTTTTTTTTCAAAACCAGTTAAACAGGGGAGGAAAAAAAACAGAAGCCCATGCTCTTCCAGAAAGATTAAGAGTGGAAACTAACTCTGTACCCTCAGTAAATGTCAAATAAATAAGAGCAATGCATTCGTGTTACCACTGTCTGATATGATAATCAATAAAGTCTGGGATATTTCTATAAAGGAGTTGTTGAGTTTTATCACAAAGGACAAACATCTAACTTGACCATCTTACAAAAATGCTGAAAAACAGAAGAGGCATCTTAAAACCAGTCTCAGTGCATGCAAGGCAGGGAAAAAATAGAAACCACATAAAATCATTTTGAAATGTTATACTTTGAAGCTGATAGTTTGAGATCAAAGACAGTGGTGAATTGCTTATCTAAAATATCTTCTTCTCAGAAATTTGGATAGCAAAAATAAACAACTTTGCTCTAGGCCTTAATAATTTCCCTAAAACCAAAACAAGATAGTACTAGTTGTCCACAGAGGGTCCAATGTAGTAAGCAAGTGAAGAAACTGATGGCACATGAGAACTTGCTCCAGTGATTTGCGTGATGCAAAAGAACTGATTTTCTGTAAATAAATCTGTTTTGAAACCCTTGGGCTTTCATCCCATGTAGTGATTTAGAGCCCAGAGAAAGGAATACCTCTGTGATTAGTCTGGGATCTTCCAGTTGTATGGACTCAAGGATTAGGGAGGCTGCAGTGGCTGGAGACAGGTGAGAAGAAATAAAATGGGGAGAGATGGTTACTTATAAAAGAAGAGGTGGTATTTGCAATGGGCGGATCACCATGATTTGCATAGGTGGAAGTTAGAGAAGTGGGAGAGGATTTATATAGTATGAGAGGGATGGCATCCTGATGATGGCGGAGGTTTCTAGTGGAGGCAAGAGTGAAAATGTTAATTTTACCTAATACTGTTATTCATAATCTTGGTTTAATATACAAATTCCCTGAGCTCCACCTCAGACTTACTAATTTATAGATCAATAAGTGATTGACATTCTCACCCACGTCTGGCTGTGTTGCTGAATTTGAATTCCAGGTCTCTAGTTCCTAGGAAATTAATGTCAACAAATCCCACTGCAGAATAGATATAGGTAATATGCATTTCTATTTGTCCAGCTCCTTCAGCATACTGCTTTTATCCCTTTAAGATGTTTTTCTGAGACTTGACTTCACGATGTTGTATTCTTATCTCCCGTATGTGGTGGAAAGGAAAAAGAAGCTGGAGTTAGATGGAAGATGCTACACAGGTGTTTCAAATGAATAATAAAGAGGAACAGAGATGACTGCCAAGTCAAAGAAAATGAAACTGACCCACATTTTTAACAGTTTCATTGAAATATAGTGGAAATACAAACAAATACATATATTTAAGGTGTACAATTGGTTGAGTTTTGACATACAAAGTCTGACAATTAAGTTTGTGAACTTGTTGCAATGATGTTGCTAATCTTTTTGATATCAGAGGGATTATTCATGAGTTTGTACCAACTGGACAAACAGTTAACCAAGTTTACTATTTAGAAGTGCTGAAAAGGCTGCGTGAAAAAGTTAGACGACCTGAACTTTTCTCCAACTATTCATAGCTCTTGCCACGACAATGCATCAGCTCACACAGCACTGTCTAGGAGGGAGCTTTTAGCCAGTAAACAAATAACTGTATTGGAATACCCTCCCTACTCATCTGATCTGGCCCCCAATGACTTCTTTCTTTACCTAAAGATAAAGGAAATATTGAAAGGAAGACATTTTTATGACATTCAGGAGATCAAGGGTAATATGATGACAGCTCTGATTCCAGAAAAAGAGTTCCAAAATTGTTTCGAAGGGTGGACTTAGGCACTGGCATCACTGCACAGCTTCCCAAGGGGAGTACTTTGAAGGTGACCATAGTGATATTCAGCAATGAGGTATGTAGCACTTTTTCTAGGATGAATTCGCAAACTTAATTGTCTGTCCTCGTATTTATACATATATAAAAGCATAATGACCATCAAAATAATGAACGTGTCTATTATCCTCCAAATTGTCTTTGTGCTCTTTTGAAATCCCTCCCTTCCATCTTTCCGTGTTTCCCTTTCGTTTCTAAGCAACAACTGATCTGCTTTTTATCAGTTTAGCTTACATTTATTTGCAATCACTGAATGTTCTCTGTGTGAACATTCAGTGTGAAGTTAGTTTTAGATTCCTCTGTATTCTTATTGTATCAATAGTGTATTCTTTTTATTTGCTATGTAGTATTCCATTGTATGGACATACCAGTTTATCTGTTCACTAGGTGATGAGCATTTGGGTTGTTTCCAGTTTGGGACTATATCAAATAAAGCTGCTATACACAATCATGATATGTCTTTACATGGATATATACTTTCATTTTTCTGGGATAAATACCTAGGACTAGAATAGCTGGATTATATAATAGGTGTGTGCATTACTTTTTAACAAACTGTCAAATTGTATTCCAAAGTGGTTATACCATTTTTCATTCCTGCCAGTGATGTATAAGAGTTCTAATTCTTGTACAAACCATGTAACACTTGGTCATAATGTATTATTAATTTTATAGATAGCTGGATTTCATGTGCAAACATTTTGTTTTGGATTATTGCATCTATGCTCAGGAGGGATATTGGTCCACGGTTGTTTTTTTTTTTACTTGCTGTGTCTCTCTGGTTTTGGTGACAGGGTAATGCTGGCTTTACCTTTAGAATGAATTGGAAAATATTTTCTCCTATTCAGTTCAAATTTCTGTAAGAGTTTGTGTAGATTTGGTGTCATTTTTCTAGTTGATGTTTAGAAGATTCCTCAGTGAAGTCATCTGGGCCTGGTATTTTCCTTGTCAGAAGGGTTTTTAACTACAAATTAAATTTCTTTTTTTTTTATTAGTTTCAGGTGTACAAAACAACATCATGACTAGACATTTACACACCTCACAAAGTGATAACCCCGACAAGTCTACTACCCCGCTGACACCATACATAGCTATCACAATACTACCAGTCACTATATTCCCTATGCTGTACTTTACATCCCGTGACTATATTTAAATTTCTTTTAACTATAATATAAAACTATGCAAGTTATTTATTTCTTGTTGAGTAAACTTTGATAGGTTGTATATTTAAAGGAATTTGTCAACAGTCAATTTGAAAGCCGGAAAACAGTGAAACAATGCATTAGAAACTCTGAGAGAAAATTATTTTCTATTCATGATCAAACAATTAGCTTGAGGCAGACTAATGATATTTCAATTATGCGAGCTCCCATTCTTCAGAAGCTGCTAAAGTATATGCTTCACCAAAATAATTGGTTAAATGAAGGGAGAGGAAGACATGAGAAACAGGAAACAGGGTGTCCAGCACAGGAAATACTAGAGTAATGTACCTACAGAAAATCAGTCTAAATAAGAGCAAAGGACTTCAGGAAGGAGACCTCTCCCACCTCCCTAAATTAATAAACAAATAAATAAAATAAAATAAACTGATGCTTTTAACTATGTGGAAAATAGAATTGAAAGAGTTTTTTGGTATCTATTATTATATTTGAGAAAAAATATTTGATACTTAGAAAGCTAAGCAAACAAAAGAATGAGGCAGTAATGAAGAAAGAAAAAAAAGAAAGGAAGAAAAGAAAAGAAAAGAAAAGAAAAGAAAAGAAAAGAAAAGAAAAGAAAAGAAAGGAAGAGGAAAGGGAGAGAAAGAAAAGGAGGAAAGAAGGAAGGAAGGCAGATGAGTTACTCTCACCACATATAGGGTCACTGAATCTCCTTCTGGACTAAAATTATGAATGCTACTCCAGCCTCTCCTGTCAAGAGTGTCCTACCTATGTCTATTATGTTGGAAAATGCCCTTCCCAGCCTAGACTCCCCTCTGTTTGGGCCATGTAGAAAGGAAGCTGACTAGTGATGTAGTGAGAGACTCTGCCTCTCCCCTTCATTAGGGTAGGGATGTCAAGAGGCTTCCCTGTCTTTCTTATACTCCCTTCCTGCTACACGAATATCTTGGCCCAAGGCATTTTGGACAATCTCACAAGAGCCAGAGACTAGGCATCCAACATTCCTTGTGTTGATTATATAAGGAGTTGAGTGCCAGTCTTCAGAGAAATTGGCCCTCCTGCCCTCTTCTGGCTTCCCTTCAGGACACAGAGAATCTATTATTGTGTCTCCTAAGTTTCCCTGCTAATCTGCTATTGTTAAAACCTCCTCTCTTGCCCATCTGTATTTGATCTGCAGTATAGTTTGTTGCTCACTTCTGGTAAAATATTTTAAAGCTTAGATATTTGTTTTTTAGTGGCTCTTCTGTAAGTCCATTAATTCTTCCTCTCAAGGTACCATCTTTTCTATTACTTTAACTCCTGCAGAATTCGTCGCTGGATTGTGCTGTCACCACTCAAAGGTCTGACAATTTTTCTTTTCCAATTTAACTGCAATATATGAGCTGCTGAATAGATTGACGATTCTTACGACTAGCAACAAGATCATCCAAATCAACCCCATTCCATAAAATTAGCATTCTCCCTCACCAGTCTGTGAATTGGCACCATCTCAGGCTTTTTGTTTTCTATTGACCCAGAGCTTAAAAGGGACATTGTCAGTTTAATTCAACCCTATATTTGAGGTATCTAAAGATGGCTATAAAAAATTGATGAAGATTAAAATGTTTTCAAAGTTTAAAACATTCCACATGTGTCATAAGTGTCTCTTAATTCCCGAGTTGAGACATATCATTATTTTGACAGTTAAGAATCAATTGATATAATTTAGAAAAAATAAAGAAGAGAGGAGATGGGTAGTGGATGAATTGTGCAGGTTGTTTGTATTGCCCATGCTGAAGATACGTATAAAAGAAAACATAATTAGTAGAAAACCAAAGAGAAAGTAAATGTAACTTCAGCTGTGAAGCTGTTGATCCTTATTTCCCATTTCAGATTCTGGGTAAGAATACCATGTGGTTCCGTGTGGCCCTGGACACCTCCAGGCATTTTTTTCTTAAAAATGATCCTGGTGTTCAGAACCATGTACATACCGTGTTTCCTCGAAAATAAGCCCCAGTTAAGATCGTCAGCCAGACGGACGCATTTAGGACATTATGACGATGTTCCAGAAGAAGATGACATGACTGTATCTGAATAAATGTAGATTGTTATACATGAAAAAAATAAGACATCCCCTGAAAATATGCCCTAATGTATCTTTTGGAGGAGAAATTTATATAAGACCCAGTCTTATTTTCGGGGAAATACAGTATAAGACCCAGTCTTATTTTTGGGGAAACAAGGTATGACTTTCTCTCTGAATATTGTAAACCACCTAGTAAACGCCCTCTAATTCCTCTGCATTTTATTGGCCTCTTTGCATCCTCCCATTTGCATATCTCTCACTAACCCATCAGTCTCTCAGTGTAAAATTTCTCAGTGGTGTGTCTCTGTTTCCATCTAGAAGAAAAAACAATTTAAAACTCTCAATCATAGAAGGATTTTCTATGAAGTTAATGAAGCTTCATGTCAAGATTCCTCACTTGCATAAGCTTTGACCAAGGATCCATGCCTAATGTTTGTATTCATATTATTTTTCTTAAAAGTGCTCCTCTAAGGCATACAAGATTCAGATCCCACAAAACCTCCAGATATGCCCCCCCCCCCCGGTCTCTACTTACCCCTCAACCTTCTCTTACCCATTAATCCATTTAAAATCAAAACTTATGAAAGAAGAACCAAACTTACTTTCTCTTTGAGTCTCCCATCAAAGACAATTCATCAAAACTTTTTTTTTTAAAGTCATCTTTTCTTTCTTCCTGAGTTCTTCCCTCGTTTAATGTGTCATCATGCTTTCTTATCAACTGAAAAAATTCTAGCCCCAAACTAAAAACTTTTGGCCTCTCCCCATCACTTCATTTTTTTCAAGGTGGAGGGTTAGGTCGAGCTGGGGGACAGCTCTGAGCCTTCCACCATGACTCAGGAGCTCTCCAATCTCCAAAGGGAAGAATGCAGGGAGGTACCATTTGAGACACATGACTTTGTAGCTCCCAAAAGGCTGCACACTTTTTGCAATGTGTCATTTCCTTTTCCTTTCCTTAGGACTGGGGTTTCAGTCTTCGGAAATGAAAATGAGTGAGGTCATGATCTTACAGTCAGTCTTTCTGTTCAGGAGAGAAGGCCCTACAGACATAGTTTTGTGATGACTTTTGCCAATGTTTACTTGCAAGGTAAGTCTTCACACACCTGAATGAGTGATACCAAGAAAGGAAACTAGACTAACAGGGTGAGAAATCTTGACAACCCCTCCCCCCCCACACACACACATATTCCCTTTTCCCCCTGCTACTAACTACCTATACTGCTTTTGGTCATCAGAGGACGTAAGCCCAAGGTGGAGCCTGTAGCTCTCTGATTAAGGTGCTATGGAGATGGGGTAGGAAGGTAAGTGAAAGGAACACGTCCTCAGATCTGTGTTTGGCCTCCTTCATCTGAACTGTGGAATTCTCTCTTTAGCTAGAAAACCTTGTGAAATCTGATCCATCTAATTCTCCCCATCTTAGCACATTGTATTTTGCTTTTGGCTTTTCAGTCCTAGTTTTGTTTTAGGAATTTTAGATACAACCATACAAGAGTCAGGATTAGGAGCACAGGTCAAGCAGTCCTGAAATTATATGTCAGATTTGGCTTCTGTCAGTTGTTCTAGCCTTTGGTTGACTTCATTAAGCTTCGATCTCCTTATGGATATGATGGGGCCAGAATTATGCTATTGTTAAAAACTAAATGAGATGTCTGTAAAGTCCTTAGCAGTCCATAAATATTAACTATTATTGCTATGATTATATCCCAGAAGTCTCCAAAACAAAGTGAATCATCAAGTATCTGACAGGTAAGAGCCAAGTAATAGAACACCAAAGAGGATGGAAAGACATGGCGGTTGCCACTCACACTATCCTTTTCCTAGACCATCAGGAACCCTGAGATGGGGGCAGGGGATAGGGGCTGGAAACAGATAGAAAGAGAAGGAAATACATTAGAAGACCAAGTATGGGGACAGAGTCCCAGAGAGCAGTTTCCAGACTCTCGGCCTCACGTGGAAAGGTGCTGGATTGGATAGTAGACGGCCATCAGCTGTCACTAGTTGGTCGTCAGCTGTTACCAGTTAGCCATTAGCCACTGGTATAACTGCCGTGGCTAAGCTAGCAAACGCAGATTGCAGCTAGCAAGGGGTTGGTTGGTTGGTTGGCAGAGAAGCAGGGGATTGCAGTTAGCATGGCAGATTGCAGTTAGCAAGTGGGGCCAGTTGGCAGAGAAGCGGACAACAGGTTGCAGATCGTGTGGCTCCTGCTTCCTGTATCTCCAACCCAGCTGCCAGCGAGAATATAGTGGTATGACTCCCCTATCTATGAATCTATGAGTGTTCCTTTTTGGCCTCACCATATCTTGTGTTTTTATGCAGGGAGCGGGACCAGAGACCCTGCATGACACCAAGTGAGTTGAAAGAATGTGAATCCATATGGGCCAGAATGGCCTAGGAATAGAGTTTGAATTGCTTATAACCGTCAGAAGAGGATCTTTAATGTATACTGAGTACTTTTCTCCAATTCCAGAAGGCTTTCTTTCTCCACATGAGTTTGATGAATCTCAAAGTCTGGGGAGGGCAGCAGAGAAAACCGCCAGTAGAGAAAACTGGACTCTAAAGAAGAAGCTGTTCTTCCTACTGACAGAAGAGTCCTCGTTAACTGGTCAAGTCAGATAAAATATATTCACTCGTTCAAACTAGCAGGTCAATGGTACTTTAAAAGTAAAGATTATTAGCCTGTTTCATAAGAGAAAATGGTGAAGTCGCTTATTAAATGCAATACAAGTGTCACAAACTCTAATAGCTCAAAGGCAATTGAAACACAATTCGTTCAATTCAGTTGTTTGTCAGATGACGTAATTCCAATTCAGAAAGGCCAAATTCCGTGCTCTTGGTCACGTTGCAAGTTTGACCAGATAGCCAAAGTAGAATCAGCTGGGATAGACAAACAATTGGCTTGGCTTTAAACTTTTTATTAATTCAAACCTGATTACTCAAACTGGTTTAGAAATGGAGATGCAGACTATGAAATGCCTATACCTAAGTGGAAAGAAAACAATAAAAAGATTTGGTTCATATTTATACTGCGTTTTCTTCTGTGAAAGATAATGTTTATAAAGACTGGTTGATTCACAAACCATAAACTTTACAAGAAGTGTTTGTTTTTTTTCTCTTCCTCAAGCTCTTCTTTTCCTTTAAACATGGGGAAATAGCATGATGGAATACAGATTATTAATGTCCTATTCGCAGACCTCTTCCACTCTGCCCATCGAAGAGCAGTCAACTCCACCCCAGTCCACCTCCAATCAACTCCTAGATAGGAAGGACTACAGCAATCTAATGAGAAAACAAAACAAAGCAAAAAAAAAACAACATTGCCTGCAGGGAGGCAGAGAAGGACAAAACACAGGGTGGCAGGGGTGGGGGAGACGTTTTAGTGGCTTGGGATATAGGAGGACAGATTTTATCAGGGAGTTTGAGAAATATTTTAAACTATACATTTCAGTCTCCTTTAATACCCTGTAATAGAATGTCTAATTACTTTTGCTCTTAAACTGTGCTTCTTTCAAAGGGCACTGCTGTAAAACTAAACCTCCCCTTAGAAACCTTTCTCCTGGGCCTCCAGTTTATCAGTGTTACAAGCAGTGGTTTACTAGAACCAACTTGTGTTCACTCACAGGAACAAATTCTGTGCATCTCTTCCCAATTCCATTCAATGGCTTCACGTTAGAAGCTTGAAATTGAGAGTATTTACACCACAGAAATTGGTAAACGCTACCAATCAGGGCTTGCTTTTCTCCCCCTAGAGAACCAATTTACTAGCACACCACTGGATAAAAATACAATGATAAAATACTTCTCCTTCCAATTCCCATGTTCAGATTTTGTTTTCTTACCATGATAGCTGTGTTGTCCTTTGGACTCTCTCCATTTAAAATAAATGCTTCTAAAAATATAGCATTGGAAACTGGAAGAAAAACAATGGAAATCTAACTTCTCAGTTCTTTTAAGTAATAATTCCAATGTCATTTGTTTGAATTAACTCAATGTGTTAGAATGTGTCACTAACATGACCAAAAAGTCACTATATCAATCCTGACAGTCCAGTCCTATTCATTCAAAGAGAAAAACTAGCATTTGTTCCAAGGTCATACCCCATACACTAGAGCACTAGCAGCTGTGTCATGAACGCGCGCACAAGTGACGTCAAGGAGGAGAGGCTGAGGAAATGTTTATAGTTTCATTCAAACCCCACAGTTACAATAACAATGTGTGCTATAGCAATAGATAAATATCCTCATCTTAGCATATGAAAGATAGGACAGCTTTTATCCTTTAAATATTTAAATTTATTGTTAACATTATAGCACTCTCCTAGGAACCTTGGCACCAATAAAATATTTTTTAAAAGATTTTATTCCTCTTTTGTCATAAATACTTTTGAAAATGATAAAGTAACAGATCCTCTATCGGAAAAAAAATATACAAGACAAAAGTCTGCATCTAACTTCAGTTAACTTCAGGTTAAAAACCCTACATGTAGATAAGATCCTATTCTAAGGCATCTGTAATCTCCTGGGGGAACTTCTTTGAGAAATTCTGGTCTGGAATTCGCGTATGAATCCCTAACACTTTTTGTGCATAATCTCAGCAGTGGCATCTGAGTCCTCTTGGAACAGATTTAATTTAAAAGAAAAAAAAAAAAGCCAAAGGCCATTTGGCCCAAAAGCCGATAAGTAAAATGGACAATGAAACTGGAAATTACCTTTTTTGGTAAATAGAAACAGAGAGTACAGTAATAGCGTCCTTTTTCTTTCTGACTTATAAATTGGCTCAGTAGACAACTCCAAAAGAGGGTTTCTGGGAAAGATCTGGGCAATGTAGCACCATCAGAATAAGTGGGTATCTTCTACTCTTCTCACAACAAATATCTATGGAGCAGTTGAAAGGAAAGTTGCTCATTTGGATGCCTAAATTCTTAAGTTCAACCAGTTTTGTTGAAAGAAATCAGTCTTATTACCATATATCCTATTTCTAATAGTTAATATGTGTCAAACTTTTATCATGTAGAAGGTAGTGTGTTAACTGCTTTCCATGCATTTATCTAAGCTTCGTGATATATATCATTGTTATCTTGAATTTATAAGTGAGAAAACAGGCTTAGAGAGTGGTTCAGCAAGTAGCAGCCTGGAATTTGAAATATGAGTCTTCCTGAAAAAATCCTGGGCTCTTTACACTATTAAGAGTGCTTCCTCCTGTCCACACGTGAAAATCATATACCACCTTCCATCATTAAAGAAAAGCCACTAGAATGAAGCAGATGAGAACTGAAACAGGAGTTCAGAAGAAGCAGACGCCTGTGTGGGCTGCGACGCAAGAGAACTTCATGAAGGAGGCAAAACTTCAACTCAGCAGGATTAAGAGAGAGGAAAGAAGTGGCTGCAGACTGCAGCAACAGCAAGGGCAAGGGTTTAAAGCTAAGAACAGCAAGGTGCTTTTGCTGAGGGAGAGCACACAGGGATTGAGCAGGACAGGCAGAAAGACAGCAGGGCAGACAGGTCAATGATTGTGAGTGGTGATATTAGCAAAGGGAGACAGAGCAGTTTTGAAAACTGGAAATTACCCTTTTTGGTAATTTCCAAAATTACCAGAGAGTAGAGTAATAAGGTCCTTTTTCTTTCTGACTCACAAACTGGCTCAGTAGGCAACTCCAAAAGAGGATTTCTGGAAAAGATCTGGACAAGGTAGCATCATCGGAATAGGTGGGTATCTTCCACTCATTCATACAACACATATGTCTGGGGCAGATATCTAAGTCCACTGTATTTATTAGCTTTTGTGCCAAGTGGCCTGTGGCTTTTGTTTCCTTTTCAGTTATTAAAAGAAAAAAGAAAAAAAACACAAACCAGCCACATTGCTTCCTAAACCCAGAGGGGGAAATCAAGAGTGGCATCTAGGACAGAGGTTCTTACCCCAAAGTTCCTAGAGAACTTTGGAAAAAACTCCTACGCCCAGGCCCAGACTACACCCCAGATCAAGGAATCTGGATTTTTGGGGATAGAGCCCCCGTTTGTTTGGTTTATTTTGTTTTAAGTTCCCCGAGGATGAGAGCCACTGGTCTAGTGCCTTCACTTAAAGTGGATGAAACAGATAGGAATGGAGTTTGAGTATGTGAAATTCAAGTCAGCAACCTGAGAACCAGGCCAAGAAGAGGGACATAGTCAGAAAGGTAGTGAGGACACAAACATGGGCTGGCACCAAGAGACCCGATGGAGTAGGAAAGCCATGACAGAAATGAACCCTATGTGTAAGCAAAAGACATTTGGTTTCAAACCAACTCTATTCACACCTAACTGATGGAGAACCACATCCAGATGCAGAGAGAGTATAGAAACATGATTAAAAGTATGGACTCACCACTTGTTAGCTATGGGACCCTCGGCAATTTACTTGACCTCTGTGAGCTTCAGTGTTCTTATCTGTAAAATGGGAATAGTAATCCTACCTATCTTTTAGGAATGTACATATACTAGACATAGGAGAAAGATTATGAACTGACAGTCTTCTATGAGATGTCAATTCTAAGACAGGTTGAAAACTGAAGCAAAAAAATGCACATTCCTGAGGATGAGGAGATGGCAATAGAAAAGCACATTATTGCCAGGTGGTAGAAGAGCTCACTCTTTTTTTTTTTTTTTTTTTTTTTTTTGCAGTAATGATGGGGAAAGAGAAGCACGACATTTTTGGAAAGCAATGTGGAAAAATATATCACGAGCCAGAAAGATGTTTATACCATTTTATCCACTAATCCCACTCTTGGAATTTATCCTAGAGAAATAAATCAACAGAAGAAAAAGAAGCTACAGCATATAAAGATCTATAATATAAAAGAGTGGATACAACCTAAACTGCCAAATATAGGTCAATGGCTAAATAAATTGTTATACAACTACTCAATGAAATATTAACTTTGCGATTCAGGAACCTTGTTTTATTCGTCTTTTAATTTTTAAAAGTTTATCCTTATTTATACGAAAAAGACTTAAAAACATTTAAAAATACAGAAAAAACTAAAATCCCCCTGGACCACTCTTAGTTTTCTGTCTAAAGGTGGCCTTTGTTAACAGTTTGGTGTGGACTCTCCCAGACATTTTTCAATATATTTACACGCAAATCCTCACACATACATACATATACATTTACATATGCATATACACACATATATACTTATACATGCACATTTTATAGAGCTATGTATTTTATTTAGAGTGTGTTCAGAAAATGCTATCGCGCTGTACTTTCTTTTCTACAACTTTTTAGACAAATTTGATTGTTTGTTTGCTTGTTTACTTAGCCAGGAAGCTTTCCATGTCAGTATTGATGGATAGAACACATTCTTGTTAAGGGTGAATATATCAGTTTATTTAGCATTCCGAGTATTGTTGAGCAGTTCTGTGTTCTTCCACTTTCACAATTACAAATGTTGTGACAGTGAACATTCTTGTTTCTGTCTCCTGAAGCATATAGCAAGGGTTTCTTGAGGGTAAATATGGACGAGTGAAATGTTTGGGTGTAGAAGGTCTGTGCATTTTAAATGTAAATAGTTAAATGGCTGCACTCACTTTCACTTGGCCAGCAGGAGAGGGGAGTACCCATTGTACCACATCGTACTCTATATTTGGACATTATCAAACTTTTTTTTTATAGTTGTTTTTTTTATTAATTTATTGGGGTGACAATTGTTAGTAAAATTACATAGATTTCAGGTGTACAATTCTGTATCACATCATCTATAAATCCCATTGTGTGTTCACCACCCAGAGTCAGTTCTCCTTCTATCACCATATATTTGATCCCCCTTACCCTCATCTCCCACCCCACAACCCCCTTACCCTCTGGTAACCTCGAAATTACATTCCCCAGATTAATTTTCAAAACAAACTTTTTAATGTTGCCAATCTCCTAGGTGAAAACAATAACTACGGATTTAATTTGCATTTCCTGACTTCTTGTTAATGTAAGCCTCTCTTTTGGGCATTTCTATTTCTTTCTTGGCATAGTACCTGTTCATCACCTTTGCCAATTATTCTAATATATCATTTTGATATCCCTGTCATACACAGCATAGTCATTTTAAGATAAGTGCTCAACTATTTAGTGAATTGAATTATACTATTAAAAATGATTAAAGCCTCTATAAAGGCACACAAAACATTTATGACATACTGTTAGATTGAAAGGAATAATGTAAATTTTGTGCAATATGAAATGATTTCCATGCATTGGAACATACGCAGGAATGGAACAACTCAAATAAAAACAACAGTAAAACTAGAAATAGTAGTTAGCATTTAACAGCTGCTAAGCACTGATCAAAATGTTTTACATGTATTAATGCCTTTATTTCTCATAACAATCCCTATTAAATGTCTTTGAACTTGCTAAATCACAATTTATGTAAGTGGCAAAGTCAGAATTTGACAAATTTAGGCAGTCTGATTCCAGAGCCTGCATTCTTTACTACTACATTATATTAATATAACTTGAAAAAAAAATTATTTACAATTTTCATGATATTATTTTGCAATAGGAAATACCAGTAGAGAGAGATTGGGGGCCTTTTCAATCATGGATCTTCACGGGGTATCTTCATCTTAGTAGATTCATCTCGACCCTCTATTTTGCAAGTTCACAAATTCCATCAAGACAGTATATCCATGAGACCAGGTCCCAGGGAACTGAGACATGTTAACCAAACTCATAAGAGACTAACTAATTTATAAATCAGAACTATGTCAGTTTTATTTATTCATACCAAGAGCTTTCATTGCCAAGAGAAATGCAATATTCATGGCAGCCCAAACATGCTCTTTCTGCTGGGAAAGTCTAAACTGGAAACCAAATTAAAGATAAAAAAAGTTACTCAGTGAGAGCAGAGACAAAGCAATGGGAACCGGATAAGCTTGGGAAATAGTGTCATCACAATGCAGTTAGAATGCATCCCAGTCCACAAACAGATGTACAAGAAAAGAGACTCTTTTTTTTAATCATTTAATTCCTATTCTCAGTCTTTCTCCCATCAAGCTACCAAAAAAATAACTTCAGTCAAGTTCTTACTTCCTTCCCCTCTCAGTGATTTCTGAAATCTTATGCAAAACCATCAGTGTTGGTGTGGTGGGGGTCACATTTCACATCATGTGGTCATTGATCCTCCATCATCAGGACACAGAGTTACCAGTGAGAAATCCTCTCTCCCTTCTAGCATGCTGTCTACTGCTGCTTCTGTGCTTTTCACGGGGTACAGGAAGCTTTCAGTTGCACTCAGGGCCCACTCGTGGCTAAGGCTGTCTGTCATCCCAGCAACGTTGTTGCCCTTGCAGCCATTTCTGGGATGTGAGGTCTATGTCCTCTTGATCAGGGAGACATTGGCCTTCTCACTCTCCCTCACTCATTCGCCCTTCAAAACTGGGAGAATTTTTTTTCAAGGCTGGAGAAAGTCCCGCCTTCATGGTTCTGGCCAGATGATTTCTATGCTCTGAATTCACTCCTCTTTCTCTGAGACTAGGTTTGTGTCCCTAAATCCAAGAAGACTATTGGGGTAGTTTCTCTTTTTTTGTCAGCACAAAACGATCTCTCCCCTGACATAATAAGCACAGAGACAACTGTTACCTTGAATTTAGGGTGGAAAACTAGAAATACTAAACAATTAAGTATAGACCTATGCAGATACAGATAGATAGACAGATAGCTATAAATAATATCTCAAGATATGCTGCCATATAATCTCATTTAGGGATGAGAACATCCAAAGCTCTCCCTCCCCTGGCCAATGTTGGCATTCAGTTGGGTCTACAGAAGCCAACTGTCCTTTTTCTGAGTTCTGTAACAGCTGTACAAAACCTTTGTCCTTCCGCTGTTACTCCTGACAGACATGTCGCATTCACTTTCCATCATATTTTCCTAGATGTCCTATGGGTAGCCGGTGCCATCTGCATACATAAGAATTGGCAAAATACAGTGAAGTGTCATTAACTCCCAGAGACTCAGTAGAAGGGTAGCTGCAATGGCACTATCGGGGTTTTGCTGTGCTGACGATTGGGACTGCTTCATGGAGTCACACAGGACTCCGTGTTCTGTTTAAGGCTCTGCTCCCGTCATCTTTAAATTCTTAATAATTTTTTAACTAAGAGCCCTGCACTTTCATTTTGCACTGGGCCCCACAAATTATGCCGCTGGTTCTCCCAAAGGGTCATCATCTGAAAAGGGTATTTGCAAGGTCTACATTTGGAGCACTGCCTCCAGGGTTTCTGAGACTGAGTAACTGTGAAGAGAACCAGATTTCAATTGCATTTAAGGATTCAGTTAATGGATAATTTTTGGTAGATTTACTTAAGAGTTACCCTTTAGAGCAGGGGTGTCCAAACTTTTTTCAAAGTTTTTTACCAAGGGCCATATGCGGTAAAATACACAAACAGCCGGGCCACTCACGCGAGGTGAAGTACATATTGCCTCACCTGGTTTATTTAAGTAAACTAAATATATTTTTGGAATTTGCGGCCGGCCAATTAACAATGGATTGCGGACCACCATTGGCCCGCAGGCCGCAGTTTAGACACCCCTGCTTTAGAGTCATTTTTTTCAGGTTCAAAACTCATGGTCTTTTAGAGTGATTTTAGTAATTCTAACAGTCCTGATGGCGAGCTTAATGTGAATACTCTCTTCTTCATTTATGGCTGTATCCATACTTTCATTAATGGCTATGGCCACACATATGCAAACTGATTGGGATAATAGAATGGTTTCTAACTGTATGTTGGAATTAATTCAAACAACTCTTTCAGAATGACTGGTGGTTTAATTGGATAGTAGCTCTGCAACCCAAATGTCTGTGGAAGCCTAACTGGACCAACATTATGAGTAACCTTAAGCGAATATTCTGTCCCACGCTGACTCATGGATCAGTAGGCACCCTTTGACCATAAGCTTACCATCAGCTGTGACATTGGCCTAAGACACGAGCATGACCCCTAAACTTTAGGCTCCCTGATAAAGTTCAGAGAGTGCTAAGAATCAATGTTATCAATCAATCCTGTTCCATTTCCTCCCTCTTTGGTAGGGTTAATACAACACTCAAGAAGTGGTGAATAAATGGTAACATCATGCATTCAAAAAGTAATAGTTTTTAAAAATATTTGTATTGTTTCCTGTAAAGTGAAAAATAACTCAGGCATAGAGGCTCCAAAGCAATGTATTATCCTGCTGGCTTGGGAGAGCAGCCACCCTTCAAACAACTATCTATATTTATGGGAATCAACAGAGGATTCTGTCTTCAAACAATCTGTGAAACTTTCCAAAGAACTCGGAATATCTTTCAACACAGAAGGAAGAATGCTGTGGTCTATTTTGAAGATGATTTATGGCTCTTGGAGACGAGCTCTGGGTATTTAGCCTTCAGTGGCATTCATTGACTTCCCAAATGAGTAGCGTCATGCTACTCACTTAATACATTATACATGAGTATGTCAACTGCATGTATTGGCCATCAAACCAGGCAGGCCCTATCTTCTCATTAGCACTGTCCTTCTTTCCTTATTAATATTACTTAAATCTTCCAGTACAAAAATCAGTTTTTGTCTTGAACATTTATACAATTTAGAGTAGATATGTATTATAGTCCAGTGGATGGTGTCCAATGACAAACTCTGAATTAAGGGAGTTACAAAGTAATGGCAAGGATAGCTGGAGCCAGGACCCATAGGTTTAAGGATTATCCCTGCCCTTACCAGCTGTCTATCCCAGGACATAACTTGTCCTCTCCGAGCTCCATCTTTTAAAATACTCAAATTGAGGGTGATATACAAATATACAAACAAATAACACATTCAGACTAACTGCTTCATAGGGTTGTTTTGAGGTTTGACCTAGATTATCTTGATGAAAATGTTGTGTAAATGGTGGTCTTGAAAACAACTGTTGATTAAAAATGGAGAGCATATGAGGAAATTCTGTGTAGGTTTTATTAATTCCTAAGGCAGAGATCCTCGATCGTGGCTGCTTTTAAAATTCCCAATGCCCAAGCTGCATCCAGCTCAATTAAATCAGAATTTCTGGGATTAGGATGCAGGCATCAGTAGTTTTGTAAGGCTCTTCAGGTGATTCCACTATATAATCAAACTTGAGGATGACTTGAAGGAAAAAGAAACACTTTCATGGTTTGTTTCCTATAGCTTCAGCAAGCCACTTAACAAACGATTTGATTATAGGCTCCCTAAGGCATCTGGGATACTGTTAGGCACGTTGCAATTGCTAAAGAAATATTTGTGATCACGCTGTTTCAAATGACCACGAAGAAAGTTGAAACTTCTTCCAATTAAGTCCGTATTATCACAACTAATTTCTTGTTTAGTGAGTTATTTGGGAGGAAAGGACAGTAGTGCCTGTCAAAAAAATTAAAAGGACTTAGCATGAAAAGTCAGGTGATATGTTGACCACAACCACATAGAAACAAGTAATGAAAGGAGGCAGGAGAGAAAGACAAAGCTGGGCTGGGGGCCTCAGCCGGCACGTGTGCACACAGCTTTCCTTGCCGCCATGTGGTGTGCAGCGAGCGGGCTGCCTTTGGTGTCTGGCTGATGGTGGAGGATGCCAGAAAAGTGTGAAAAGCCTTATAAATGTGTCCGCTGAACATCGCTGACAAGCAACTGGACTCCAGCTCTCCCATCTGTCGCTGGCGGGGTTGCCGTTAGCCTTCCAAGTCTGGGAGAGCAGCTGAGTGATACATCTCTCAGCAGCCTGGGAAAGTCCAAGAGTTTTCTCATGGTGGAGAGGCAGCTGCCCTCCAGGTGGTGGTGTCTGTGGAAGAAGAACAGTTCCCACTGAGCAGTCTCACGCAGGGAACTCAGTAAAAAGGCTTAGGAAGTGTCCCCAGAAAACCTAGAAGGACTGATATTGTTGCGCTGGGCTAGGAATTTTATATATGCGATCACATTCAGTGCTCACAGCTACTCTATGAGGTAGGTGTTCTGTGTTTTGAAGATTCAGAGCTTAAGGCTCTGAAAGCGCAAATCACTCTCTGTCTAGGAAGTGACAGAGTGGATGACTTAAACAAGTCGGCTGCCTCCAAATTTGTGTCTTCTCTGTCATAAGGACCAAAGTCACCCAAAGGTGACCAATCAACTAAATTTTCACTCAAGCCAAGTGAATCTTTGGGGGTCACTATCCATGCGTATGCCCTTCTCATATCTCTGAGCTGTTACCTGTTATTTTCATTCTACTACGTATGTGACTAAGAGTAAATCAACCTACTACATATGTGACTGTGTCTTTTCACACAAAACCTTGCTATTTACAGTGTGGTCCAGGATCCAACAGCAACATTTGGGAGCTTAGTAGTAATGTGGATCAAGTCCCACTGCATTTAAAAATTTTTTTAAAAAATTGAAGTTTATTGGGGTGACAAATGTTAATAAAGTTACTTAGGTTTCAGGTGTACAATTCTGTAATACATCATCTATGTATCACATTGTGTGCTCACCACCCAGAGTCAGGTCTCTTTCCTTCACCATATATTTGATCCCTTTTTACCCTCTTCTACCACCTCCTCGTCCCCGCTTACCCTCTGATAACCACTAAACTATTGTCTGTGTCTATGAGTTTTTGTTTCTTCACTTGTTTGTCTTGTTCCTTTGTTGTTTTCAGTTTTATATCCCACATATCAGTGAAATGATATGGTTGTCGACTTTTTCTCTCTGACTTATTTTGCTTAGCATAATGATCTCAAGATCCATCCACGTTGTCGCAAATGGCACTATTTCATCTTTTCTAATGGCCAAATCATATTCCATTGTGGTGCAGCTATTGTGGAAGGCAGTGTGGAGGTTCCTCAAAAAATTGAGAAGAGAATTACCATACGACCCAGCAATCCCTCTCCTGGTATTTACCTAAAAATTCTGAAAACGTTTATCCGTAAAGATATGTGTGCTCTGATGTTCATTGCAACTTTATTTGCAGTGGCCAAGACATGGAAACAACCAGTGTCCCTCAACAGACGATTGAATAAAGAAGATGTGGTATATATACACAATGGAATACTAAGTCCCACTGCATTTTAACGAAATCTCTGAGGGATGATGCAAGAGTTTACAAAGCACTGGCCTACACAGAATTCTCCATCCGAAAAGGAATTTAGGTCTCTGATTCTCAAATTTGTGTGCATTAGAATTACTTAGTGGTAGGGAGTTCAAATGCAGATTTCTAAATCCTTTGCCCAAGAATTCTAATTTGTAGGCATGGAGTAGGACCTGAGGAATATGTTTTAACAAGCAGCCCAGCTGATTTAGCTAGAAGTGATCTGAGAACAAGACGGTGATTAACATTGATTCAGGAAATATAGCACCTGCCTTCATTTATAAATGATGACTACAGTCGTAGTCAAGGAGGGAGAGGGAATGACAAGGTCACACAGTGGTTGGTGATGGAACCAAAATGAGACCTCTGTCTTTGAAGCACACTAACCACACCAGGTCAAAGGCTGTAGGCCTTGGAGAAAATCACTGCCCAGCCTCTTCCCCTGCATTCATCCTAGTACTTAAAATTTCCTGATTCAAATGCACCTGCTTAACTCCTTGCTGAGAAAGGAACACGTTGGAGATGGTGTTGGAGGAAAGAGTGGGAGTCACTGTATCTTACTGAGGTCTTTGCTTTCAAAGACCTGGTTTTTACAGTTTGGTCTGTTTTTAATAAGCTAAAAGATTGCTTTGGCAAGGAAAAGTTGGGAAACATAGAGTCTAGAGTGAAACAGTAATACCTATATCTGTACGTGCTTATGCGTCCATTATCTCATTTAACCCCTGCAACAACCCTGCAAGACACCATTTTACAGCCAGTAAATTTCAGAGTCAGAAATGGAACCCCAGCTGCTGGCTTCAGGGATCTCTCTGTTGTACAGTTACCACGTTCTGGAGAAAGGTAGGAAATTCTCCCTAGAGACTGTAAGCAGTTAGTGGATCATAGGTTGTAAACACAAAAGACCCAATTAAAATCATGCTTAGATCATAGTTTTAATTTTATCATCTTGACCATGGAAATCCAGTATTATCCCTAGCACTTTACGGCATCTCTTGGGAAGAAAAACGCACAGGGAAAAAAAAAACACTATCTGTGGGTGCTTTTATTCAGAAGTCATACTTTTCTTTCTTTTTTCCCCCCTTCTTCCACCTTCCCCTCACCTCCCTTACTCCAATTCAAGCCGTTGTCTCTCAGCCTAGTTGTGTAGGACACAGCTCCCTGGCCCATGCTCGTATTATGAGCCTTGCGCTCCCCCTGCTGAGGCAGTCGGTCGCTGGTCGTTGGTTGGCCACTCACAGCAGCTCACTCTGGCTGACGGCTGCTCCCGCTGGCTGCCAGCCACTCCCGCTGGCTGCCAGCCACTCACACTGGCCACCGGCTGCTCATGGCAGCACACGGTAGCCCACAGCAGCACTCAGCAGCACTCAGCAGCCCACGGCAGCACACGCCGACCTCTGGTTGCTCAGGCAGCCCAGCTCTAGGGAGAGCCATTGTTCACAGTCTTGGCTGTAGAGGGCGTAGCTCACTGGCCCATGTGGGAATCGAACCGAGGACCTCGGAATTAGGAGCACGGTGCTCCAACCACCTGAGCCACCGGGCTGGCCCTCATACTTTTCTTTTGGAATGTAACATGACATAGTAAAGAAAGCATAATTTTTGGTTAAAATCATGCCTCCTCCATTTATTGGTTGTGTGATACTGGGCAAATTTTTCAAATATCTCTGAGCCCAGTTTTTCTCATTTGTAAAAAGGTTATAATGAGAATCATGCAGATAATGTTTATTAATTGCATAGTCTGACACAATGCTTGGGACCTAGTAAGCATTCAATGCCTCTAAATCATTGCTGAAATAGAAGAAAGAACACGTTTATTCTGATCACTATTTTCCCCCAGATAAAGTGGATGAAATCTTTTTGTCTTTTACTCTACGTCAACTCCGAGATTCCCTGTCTCAATAAGTGGCCTCATTATTCATCTATCAAGGTGCTGGCAAATTCCATGTCTGGTGAGGGCCGTCTTCCTGGTTCTTAGATGGCAATCTTCTCATCGTGTCCTCACATGGCAGAGAGCAGAGAGAATCTAACTAATAATAACCCGTGCTTAGTTCACTTTTCCCCTATTCTTCACTACTTAATTGAATCAGTGTTCAAGCTGGGTTGGTCCTGTTTTTGAAACTGCTCTCAAATCTGAAGACCAATTCCTATACCTGCATCCCTGTCTAATTTTGTCCCTCATTAGCACTCTGATAGGTTGTCCATGTAGCACCTGTACCTACTACTTTGTAAAGCTGGCCTTCTCTTGGTCAAGTATCTATCATTTCTCTATGCAATTGTTGAGGTTCTCTTTGTAAAGTGTAAATCTTAGTATGCTGAACAAAAATTAACCTTCTTTTTTCAATAGAACATTCATCTCTTGGAGTGTGTCTAATATTTCCTCATGATTAGATTCAGTTTATGTACTCCAGACTTCAGCACTGCATAGGTGATACATCCTCAAGGTATCACCTTTGGAGGCAGTGTTCATCTATTCCTCACTAGTGATGTTAATTTTGGTTACCTGGTCAAGGTGTCCCAATGAAAATAATTTTAAACTTATAGAAAAGTTGCAATAATGAAACAGTGCAAAGAATACTCATATACCTTTGACCCAGAGTCAAAGGTATATTGTTAACTTTTTATTTCATTTGCTTCATCATTTGTTCTATCTCTCTACGTCAATTTTTTCGCTTAACTACTTGAGGTTAATTTGCATACATCATAGCCTTCTACACTTAAATACTTCAGTGTGTGTTTTCCAAGTATAGTGATATTCTCCTATGTAATCACAATACAGTCATCAACACCAGTAAATTTAAAATTGATTAATGTTTTTATCTAATCTACCATGTTGTATTCTCATTTTTTCAGTTGACTCTTTAATGTCCTTTACAGCATTGTCCCCGCTAGTACAGGAACCAGTCTAGGGGCAGGTATTGTATTTAGTCATCATGTCTCTGTAACCTCCTGCTATGAACTGCATATGTGTATGAACCCAAAATTGGTCTGTCGAACGAAACTCTACCCAACAAAGTGATGGGATTAGGCAATGGGGCCTTTGGGAGGTAATTAGGATTAGATAATGTCATGAAGGTGAAACCTCATGAATAGGATTAGCGCCTTTATAAGGATCCCAAGAGAGTTCACTTCTCTCTGCCATGTGAGGATATGAGAAGACAGCCATCTATGAAGCAGAAAGTAGGCCCTCACCAAACACCAAATCTGCCAGAACCTTGATCTTGGACTTCTCAGCTTCCAGACCTATAAGAAATAAATACTTCTTATTTACATTCCCATTTTATGGCATTTTTTCTTATTACAGACCAAAAGGATTAAGATACCTTCTTTAATCTGAAACATTCTCACGGCTTTTCTTTGCCATTTTTCAAGAACACAGTCCTCCTCCTTTTTTTTTTTTTTTTGGTTAGTATAATGTTCATTTCTTTTTTTTCTTTTTTTCTTTTTTTTGATGTTTCCTTATGGTTAGATTCAGGTTGGGTGTTCTCAGCTAGAATAAGGTTGGGTATTCTCAGCTAGAATATTGCATAGATGTTGGTGTGTTCTCTTCAGGGTTTCAATCATATGGAGTCATGTGATGACCATCTACCTCTATTCTCATGTTGATTTTGATTATGCTGTCCAGTTGTTATTCAATTTCTCCACTATGTAATCACTATTTTTTTCTCTCTCAACTAATAAGCAATCTGTAGGAAGATAGTTTAAGACCATGCAACTATTTTTCTCTTCATCAAAACTTTCCCCTAGATTTAGCTGTTATTGATGAATCTTTCTCGATGCAATCTTTACTATGATGGTTGCAAAATATTTATTTTCCAATTCCCATACTCCCTCCACATTTATAAATTGTCTTTAAGCATTCCACTGTAAGCAAGGGCCCTCCATTCTCCCTCATTCATTTATTCATTTATTTATCTATTTATTATCAGTATGGACTCATTATTTTACATTTTTTTAATGGTTTATAGTCATTGTACTTAAGTATTTTGGTGCTCAAATGATCCCAGATTTAGCCAGTTGAAATCATTGTCAGCTAGCACCTTGGTCCTTGTGAAACAATCCTATCATTTATTTAAAGTGTTTTCTTACTTTCTAGAATATCAAGATGTTCTGGACTCATATTGTACAGGGGTATAATGCTTCCTGGTACAAAGATCAGCCCAGCATAGTGAGATGGGAGGTTGGGCGGTGCTTCTGAGCAACTTGGGATGGCATCTGGAACTGAGATGGAGTGAGATGGACACAAGACAGAGTAAAGGAATGGAGGACAGGAATTGACCAGGAGGTTAAGATAGACCGTGGGAGACACTGAGGGGGTTTAGAGGACAAAGGGCTAATGAGTAAGAGAAATACATAAGGAACAGAGTAAGAGCATAAAAGCAAGGATGAACGTGAGAGAAAGAAGGAGTTAAAAAAAAATTAAGTCACCTAGAGGAATAGCAAAGCAAGTAAGATAATATGAAGAAGTGGTTGGACAAATAAATGGGTGAATAAGAAACCGGTGAAGTGAAGATGACCAGGAGGAAAAGGTTTGCTCACATATCATATTTTGTAAAGTATTTTTTACCTATAATATCATATTTAATCTCCATGGTAACTCTGTGAGGTGAGCAAGGTAGATATTATTTTTCCCACTTTACAGAGTGAGTAATCTGAGGCTCAAAGAGGTAGGTAAATCAGTTGCCCAGGATTGCCATATAAATAGACGCAGAGCTGAGATTGGATCCCAGAGCTCCTAGCCACTTCCCCTACATCGCCCCCGATCATTAAGAACCCCAGGCACTTCAGGAAGGAGATTGAATGGCAAAAGATCTAAAAATCCACAGCATCTACAGAACCCAGGGGTTTGGTGTATTCTATCCTGAGAGATATCCACAGGCCCACCCAATGGGGGGGACAAGCATTCAGGTTCTGAACTGTTCTAATCCTTGTAAAAAGATACAAATAGAATTCCATCAAACTCAAAAACTAGGAGTCATGCTCCTCCAAATTGTTTCTCTTTGATCTAGCCGATCCTCACTATTTGCAAAATGAACCATAAATCTCGTCTTACTTCATTTCTTCTCAAAACCTGCAGGCTACCCACTCGTCACAGGAACCAGAGTGCAGCCTCCCATCTCCAAGCTCATCTTCCAGAGTTTAACCCATGTTGTTTGGACAGGGCCAGTGTATATATTGGCAGACAACTGGAGTAAGCACAATTTTTCCTATAACCATTCTGAATTCCTTCTTTGATGTCCATGTACAATTCCGTCCCACATGCTGCAATGCCTACAATTCCATCTGAATCTGATCCAGCACTGATAACCCTGGGAAGCCACAACACTGCTAAGGGAGAAAGACTTATACATGCAATTCTTTTCCATAGCAAGAAGAAATTAAGGTAAAAAAACATTGTAATTGAAACAACCAACATTGCTTTTTTCCAAGAGTTTTCTGCTATCTGTTTGAGGTGATTTTATTCAGTCTTGGCCCCTCTTGGTTACAGCCTTATGTTCCCAATTAGCACAAGTTCAGTAGAGAGTTAATAAAAGAAACTCAGTCCCAGGGGCAGCCGGACGGCTCAGTTGGTTCGAGCATGAGCTCTGAACAACAGAGTTGCCAGTTTGATTCCCACATGGGCCCGTGAGCTGCGCTCTCCACAACTAGATTGAAGACAATCAGCTGCCGCTGACCTTCGGGAGGGGCGGCCTGATGGCTTAGCAGGTTAGAGTGTGAGCTCTTAACAAGGTTGCCGGTTCAATTCCCACAAGGGATAGTGGGCTGCACCCCCTGCAACTATAGATTGAAAACGGTGACTGGACTTGGAGCTGAGCTGCGCCCTCCACAACTAGAATGAAGGACAACACCTTGGAACTGATGGGCCCTGGAGAAACACACTGTTTCCCGATATTCCCCAATAAAATTTATAAGAAAGAAAGGAAGGAAGGAAGGAAAGAAGGAAGGAAGGAAAAAGAAAGAAACTCAGCCCCTAAGTGACAATAGAAATACTGTCTTTGGGTAGCAACAAAATACCTACATGGTCACTGATGTAATTTGCATCTCTTTTGACTTTCGAATTGTCTGGGGCAGGACCACAGCAATGGTGAGTGTTGAAGTGTGGCAGAAATCTTGTGAAGGCTGGGAACAAGGGACTTTGTTCTAAATACTTATCCTCAGTCTCAGAGTATGAGTTTGATGAGTACATCTGTCTTAAAATCCTGCCTTTCTACTCTGTATCTGTTTCCATCTTCATCAGGATTTGCTCTCTGTTTAGGAGGAAATTCCTAAGATAGGATAGATAGGATGCAAGCAGAAAGTAAGGCTTTATCACAGGAGTTCCCCTTCCACTGGAATTTCTACAATATTCAGGAGTGTGAGTCGTGCACTGTAGTAGTTTACCTTCTCTCTATGCCTGCTAATTAACACAATTCATAACACTTGAAATATAAACATGGTAATCTTGCCCTTTTTTTCAGTGCTAACTGGCCATAGCAATCATAGATCGTGCATGTCAGGCAACATCTGAAATGCACCCAGCACCACAGTGACCTCCACCTGCTGTGTAAGCCCCTCACCTCAAGTGTGGTAATCCAGTGACTGGTCACTGACTCAGAAAATATGGCAAAAATGATAAGATGTCACTTCCAAGATTAGGTTACAAAAGGCTGTGATTTCTGTCTTGTCCTCACTCCCTCACTTCCACTCTCCTTTGCCCTCTCACTTGCTGACTCTGATGAAGCCAGTTGCCATGTTGTGAGCTACCTTATGAAGAACTCCCCAAGGCAGGGCACCAAAGGAGGCCTCTGGCCACTAGCCAGTAGGGAACCAAGGCCCTCAGTCCAACAGCGCATAAGGAAATGAATCTGTGGGGACAGAGCCCCAAAAAGCAGTTTCCAGGCTCTCGGCCTCACATAGAAAGGTGCTGGCTCAGGTAGTAAATGGCTATCGACTGTGATCAAATGGCCATCACCTGTGGCTAGTTGGCCGTCAGCTGTAACCAGTGAGCCATTGGCCATGAATATAACTGCCGTGCCTAGGCTAGCAAAAAAAGGGGGAGCTAGCAAGAAGATGGTGGCTGAGTCTGCAAGCGGCACAGTGAGGGTTGAGAATTGTGTTGCTCCTGGTTCCTGTGTCTCCAACCCAGCCGCCAGTGAGAGTATAGTGGTATGACTCCCCTACCTATGGCTCCGTGGGTGTTCCTTTTTGGCCTCACCATGTCCTGCATTCTTATGCGGGGAGCTGAGACCCCGCAGGCCGCCCCGCATGACACATGGTGTAGTCGGCAGGATCCCCTGCACTACAGAATCCCAACAAAAACCACTCAAGAGAGCTTGGAAATGGATACTTCTCCAACCAAGCCTTCAGATGAGACTATAACCCCAGCCTGTGAGAGACCCAGAGAAGAGGACCGAATTACGCCAGGCCCACAGAAACTATAAGGTAATAAATGTTGTTTTAAGCCGCTAAGTTTTGGGGTAATTTGTTACACAGTAATAGATAACTAATACGTACACAGACTCTTATTCAGCATTGCCACTAAGTTAACATTGCAACACATCAGTTCCTCTCACCAGCTCCACCTGCATTTCTTCACCCACATGAGTGAAGCCCGTTCCACTCTGTGTGCCTTGCTTTATAACATCATTCAATTTCCATGTGTTCTTGGCCTGCTCCTTAATCCACTTTGCCACTACTCAATATCATTTCTGCTTTTGGTGCCCTGATAACTCATAGCATTTTCCTTTTTCCTTATCCTCATTAAGCCTCAGCACATTCTTCCATAGTAGATGCTCAGTAAATACTCGTGGATTGATTTAAATTAAACATTTATTCCAAATCATTTACTTAAAAGATTTATGGAATACCTATTATAACGCTAGGTACTAAGGATGAAGTGATGAATAAAAATAGACCATAATCCTTGCCCTTTATGGAGCTTGGGATCTAGAGAGGGAGGATGATAGCAATTACACAGCAATGTGTTATGTTCTAAGTTCCCTGAAGGAGACACAAAGATTCTGCAAGAAGATTAAAAATAAAGGAATTTCACCTAGTGAGGGAAATCAGGGGAGACTCTGAAAAAATGATAACTGAGGTAAGGTCTCACGGGTCAGTGGGAATTAATTGGCAAAAACGAGCAGGGGGTGGAAGCAGGGGGAAGAGGGAAGCATTCCAGACAAAGGGTACCGTATGTGCAAAGCAGAGTCTTTAAAGTACTTGAAGAGAGCTTGTAAGTCTTGATAGTAAAGAGTGAGGAGGGTGATGTGCAATGTGGAGAGGGAGGTGACAGCCAGTCCTGATCCGATCTTATTCTAGGCCAAATTTGAATAATAGACATTTCAGAAATGTCCAGAAAGTTCCTATTTACAACTACATTCTCTTGGCAGCATTATAGTCAAGCAGATCTCAAATATTCTTTGGCCCTATTTTAGAGAGTTGTTCTCTGAAACTTGCTTTGACGATACCCGTAAAAGAAATCAGGACCATGAAAGAATGAAACGACCCAGACCTTGACCGCAAAGAGTATATGTTCTAGTTGGGACTCATTATGGATAAAACTTAACAACAGTCTCTGAATCACAACAATACAGTGCACATAAAATAACCAAATCCCTAAATGCCATATGAGAACTCACAGTTAAATAATCCTTGGGGGAAAGGGAAGGCAAGGGGTAAAATGTCTCTCAAAAATGTCTTGTGGCACAATCTCAATCACAAGGTGAGTGGAAGAGATATCAAAACATAAAAATACAGACAAGGTCCTGTGAAACTGATGGAGGATGGTAAGACAAGAAAGAACCAAGGATATTTCTAGGGAACTCTGTCCTGAATGGCTGAAAGCCACTGTTCTTTTAGGGATGCTGCAGCCATTCTGCTCATTTATGTGGAAATGATAGAGGATGGATGGCAACCACATGTGACCCACGTGTCTGGCACAAGTCGATGCTCAATAGACACGGAATGATTTGGGGAAGATTCATTCATCGTACACGAGATTCTTCACCCATTGTGGGGACTGAGTTTCTCACAAGAGGAATCACATCATGTATGAACTCAAGGTGTGCTGGAGCCCTGCTGAGCGATTCCGTCTCTCTCTGTCCTCTTCTCCCTCACTTCAAGAAGCAGCCGATTTGAATGGATGGCCCCAGAAGACCTCCTGTAGGCTAGGCAGTATGAGCAGAAGAGGCAATGTGTGAGCCCATCAACTCCGCTTGGCCAAATGTGTTCAGGGACCTATCTCTTGTACTCACTGCTGAATACCTGGAATTTCAATGGATGTTGGGCAATCCCAATAGTCTTCAGTAGTCCTGACTGCAGGACTATAGGCCTGGCTGCAACCATGAAACAAAAACGTCAAAAGCAAATTCTAAATATGCCATAATCTTGTAAAAAAAAAAAAAAAAAAAAAATACCCATGTGAATTTTTAGGCATATGCAGATTTTTACTGATTTTAAAATGGCCATTAATTTTAAATTACTTACTATGTTCCTATCACAGTATATGTTTTATCTCACTCACTCCACACACAAAATTGTTAAAGATGGTGCCATTATCTTTATTTTACAGATGGAGAGACCAAGGCTCAAAAAGGTTAAGAAACCTTCTTCAGGATCACAAGAGTAAGTAGCAGAGGTGGAATTTTAACTCAGGTGGATCTGTTTCTAGGAACCAGCCGCTCAATGCCAATGTCATTTCTTCTGTAAAGCTTTGTGTGAATTCCCTGTCCACTATGCCCCCATCAGCCTTTGAACCTGCTTATGTTACAAACTGAAAATATATAGTAATTATTTAGGATTTCACAAAATCCTCTTTGAGGGCACTGTGCCTGGCACACGGTGGGCCCTCCAATATTTATAGAATAAATTAATGCACATTAAGGTCACTCTCTGTAGGAATAAAGCATGGGCTAATTTTTAGACAAAAGAATACCAATTATGCTAAAGAGCCAACCATAGACTGCTTACTCTCCTCTCCTCTGGCCCCAGAAAAGGCAGGTACCCAGCCTCTTCTGTAGCTGCCACAGGGGTTTGGAGGCCTCTAGAAGCCAGAACTATCTCCCTTACCCCCCAGTCCCAGGCAGCCCCATTAGAGCACAGAGGGGCTCCCAGGCATCCTGGTCTGAGCACAGAGCCTGGAAGCCTAGGCATATGTTCTCTGGCTTCTGCAGAAACATCTTTCTCCATGGGGCGAGACCCAGGAATGACTTAGCATGACTCAGTGAGAGCCCAGGGAAAGTGAAAAGTGAGGGCTGCTGTGGTTTCTCCTCTTCCTGTGGAAAGGTCAGCTAGTTCTGGGCCTGGGCTCTCCCATGGGGTCTGGGCTGCCAGCCTGACGTCCTTGTCCTGGCTCTGTTCACTTGGCTCTACAGCCTCTCCTTCTCCTTCCCTGGCGCCAGGATGACACCTCGGGGTACTCATATCTGAATCATACCAGGAGGTTGAGAGAGAAAATAGAGGTGAGGACAGATGTTCCTTTCCTTGGCGGAGTAGGTAATAGTCCTAGAAGCCATAATAATCAGCAATCATTGGACCTGTCTAATAGGCCAGCCACTTTGTGAAGGGTTATAATGCACAATAAACATTAACTCTTCGTGTTACTGAATGCTTACTCTGCACCAGCCACTATTCCAGAAGCTTTACAAGAATTGCCTCATTTAGTCCTCACTACAACCCAATGAGGTAGGTCCTATTATTATCATTCTTATTTTATAGATAAGAAATCTGAGGCAGGGAGAGAATAATTAACTTGCTCAAAGCCACAGAGCCGGAATGTGGTAGAAAGGGGTTTGAACTCAGACAGCCTGGGCTCAGAGCCGATTCATTTAAATACTTAAATATATAAACTGATCCTTGCAAAAGCCCCTGCAGTGATTACCATTCTTCCCATTTTGCAGATGGGGAAGCTGAGGTTCTAAGCATGCTAAATTTATCTGGAATAGATGTAGAAGCAATTAACTAGGGTAATTTCCAGGCCCCGCTGTTGGTTATTACGAGAGAAAATGGATGGCTGCCTCTTCAGGAGCGTCAGGCGTCGTAGCCTAAGTGCACAGTGGTTTTCAGGACTGAAGTTTGCAATCACTTTATAGGTTTGGCCATGCCTGGTCCACGAGAGAGGGTTGGTGACTAGGACGAGAAGGTGACTAGGACTTGCTTACTTTTCTCTCTGGGGGAACCACATCCCCCTTGACTCCATTCCAGGCATGTGGTTCTAGTTTCCTTGGCCAGAAACAGCAACTGGGGCCCAATCTGCCCTGTGTCCACAGGAAACTTCACAAAGGTTTACGTATGGAAAGCATTTGGGGCTGTGTCAGTCTCGGCTGTGGGGACAGGTGGGGCACAGCCGGCAGCTCTGCAGGGAGAGGCCCTCACCCCCTTCCACAAGGTGTTTCCAATAAAAGGGGCTCATTTCCTTCATTAGAAATAAAACCAACACAGATTGACGATGGCATGACATTTCTCGGGGAAAGAGGAAAACAGTTTTCAAATGTCCTCTGTGAGCTTTTTGGATACACTGCTGGGTGGGGCTGGTGTGGGGAGGAAAGAAGTGTATTTGGGGGACAGCAAGAGGAGCACCCCCATGATTTCACAACCAAGCCTGGATTCCCAAACTAGAGGGGTGGACAACACCTGCTTGGCCATATCATAACCCGTCAGGGCTTGAGGAAACATGGAGTCCAGCCTCCCTATTTGGCAGATGAGGACAGAGGGCCCAGGGAGGCGGAAGAACTCCACCAGCAGTCAGAGACGAGCTACAGCTAAAACCTGCAATGGCCATTCCAAGTGCAGAGTGCTCTCTGACGTATTCTATTCCACACAACCATCTCACCAATTGAACATGTATCTACAGTCATGCTCCATTTAACGATAAGGATATATCTGAGAAATCATTAGGAGATTTCATCATGAATGCACTTACACAAACCTAGGTGGCGTAGCCTATTGCTCCTAGGCTACAAACCTGTACATCATGTTACTGTATAAAAAAACATAAGATTAAATCAAGCACAAGAGGAAATGATGCGATCAAGAGCAGTGGTGAAGCGTGGCCAGATGGCTCAGTTGGTTGGAGCGCGGCCTCTCAACCACAAAGTTGCTGGTTCGACTCCTGGACCCCACAAGGGATGGTGGGCTGAGCCCCCTGCAACTAACAATGGCAACTGGACCTGGAGCTGAGCCGCACCCTCCACAACCAAGATTGAAAGGACAACAACTTGACTTAGAAAAGTCTTGGAAGTACACACTGTTCCCCAATAAAAGTCCCGTTCCTTAAAAAAAAAAAAAAAAATTAAAAAAAGAGCTGTGGTGGATATGAAATGTGTGAAGCTGTTGCCAGCGTAACATGGCATACTATTTTACAGCAAATTTTTTTTATAAGTAGAAAGAGTGTAATCTAAAATAATGATTAAAAGTATAGTATAGTAAATACATAAACCAGGAACATAGTTGTTTATTATGATAGTTAAGTATTATGCACTGTACGTAATTGTATGTGCTATACTTTTATACGACTGGCAGCGCAGTAGGTTTGTTTGCACCAGCATCGCCACAAACATGTCAGTAATGTGTTGAGCTGACATTACAATCACTATGACAGCCATCACTAGGCAACAGGAATTTTCCAGCTCCGTTATAATCTTATGGCCCACTGTTGTATATTCAGTCCATCATTTACCAAAACATTGTTATGCAGCACATGACTGTACCTGGATTCATGTGACAAATGTCTGGAAAGCTTTGAAAAAATACCAGTAATACCCAGGACTTATCTCTGAGATTCCTATGTAATAGGTCTGGCATGAGGCCCCAGCATGGGTATTTTTCAAAGCTCTTCAGGTGTTATTCACGGGATTGAGAGCCACCAGGGTGGAGAGCCACTACTTTAAGGAATATAAAGGTAAAAGCGATGCATTCATTTTCTTCCAGGAGTTCACAGCGAGACAGGCAAATATGTAAATAACTCACAAGCTTCAGTGCTCAGTGCTATAGAAAGTCCAAGAAGGATGCAAGTGTGATCCTGACTGAACTATCCTGTCTTCACCCAGAAGACTGATTTGGGTAAATAAACTATTGCTTATTCCACCTAAGCCAAGCTTACTTACTTACCTTTCTAGGCATATCTCAAATCACCCCTCTTCCATAAAGTCCTTTTAATAAGACCCCAAATAGAGTTGGCATACCTCTTCTCTAAACTCCTATGTTACCCACAGGCTGTATGCAAACAATTCAGGACTAAATTATATGTATGATTTCTATTATGCTATAGTAATCATAAAATGAAAACTTCCATTTATTCAGTGCATAGTATGTGCCGGGCACTCTGCTTTACGCTTTCCATACATTGCCACCAATATTCCCAGGAGCTCTGTGATGCTGGCCTCAATACATCCATGGTACAGATTAAGAAACTGAGACTTATAGATGTCAAGTACATGACCCCAACCAGCTAGTAAGGACATATGAATCCAGGTCTGTATGCTTCCAAATTTCTTTCAAATGCATCATTTTATATCAAATATAAACACTACTTCTTTATTATAACGTGTACTCTTGATACATTATTTTGCAAGCTGTAAACTTCTTTGCTGTTCACACTTTTATTTAATCCGGACTACATTCCTGTTATCAGTTCTATTTGACAAGCAAGGGAATGAAGTCTAGAAAAATTGGTAAAATGCTCAAGATCCCATAGTCTGGCAATGAGCTGAGGTGTTTTTATTCCAAGTGCAGGGCTATTTCCACCGCTCTCATGTGCCATGTGCCAAGCTCTGTTCCTCATTGACCTGAAGTCCCTTGAGGGTCTAGACTGTGTTTTGTGCTGCTCCTGTATTCCCCCACAGATCCCAGATATGCAGCCTGTTGCTTTATTAATTGATTTGCCAAGAAGTAACACGAATGTCCTCATGAGGCATTCTGACCCAAGGACCTGTAGAACAACACCCTAGCTATTCTTTTGGGGCTGGGAGGAACTGCCAAGGAGGCATGATTGTGGTTCTTTTAGTGCCACAACTAAATCATGTTCTAGAACAAAAAATGCCTTCCAGTCACTAGTTTTGTAGGTATGATTCCCAATTATCTACAGCAGCTAGCAGAAGCAAATCGCAGTGTGAATTAAGCGGCCTGCACCTGGTCATGGAATGGACCAGTGGAAGACAGAAAGGCAACATCCATCGCCTCCATCAAAGCCTCTGATTTGAATCCCAGTCACCTCCCTGTGACATAGCAGCATCTTTTTATTTATTTAGTCACATCCCACCTCATTTCCCAAAAAACTCAAAGAGGTTTGCAATAGATGAATAGATACAATAGCTAAAGATAAAACAGAAACAAGTAAAGACAACTAAGGCTGGGGAAAATGTAAATATAAAAAGGCAAGTCCAAGGAAAAATACTTTATTAGTCAGAAAGGAAACACTGTCTAAAGCCCAAAAGATTGCAGTGCATTTAAAATAGATTTTTCATGTGTGGGTTTCAGTTGATGAGATATTGTTAAGAGCTCAGAAACTCCTGTGTGGTTTTACTCCATGCCAGATACTGACCCATAAGAATGATTAAAGCAATGAAACTATAGACTTTCTCCCCAGGATGTGGTCAACACAATGTATTCATGCATCCGTGGTTAAATGGGAGATACATTTTCCTAGTCTAATGTTGCCAAAAGGACCACGTCAATGCTTTGTGCAAAACAGAACTTTTATTTCAACAAGTCTGAATCATGTCCATTCATTCATTTAGTAAATATTGTGACAACAAATTATCTGCCAGGAACTGTACAATTCACTGGAAATTTAAAGGCAGATAAGACATAGACCCTTTCCTATAAGATTTCTTCATCTAGAGCAGGGGTGTCAAAACTGCGGCCCGCGGGCCAACTGCAGTCAGCAATCCATTGTTAATTGGCCCGCAGCAAATTCCAAAACTATATTTAGTTTACTTAAATAAACCAGGTGAGGCAATACGTACTTCACCTCGAGTGAGTGGCCCGGCTGTGTGTGTATTTTACCGCATACGGCCCTTGGTGAAAAACGTTGAAAACAGTTTGGACACTCCTGATCTAGAGAAACAGACAGGTTTATTAATATATAATCAGCACAAGTGTAATACGTGTGATTCTAGAGGTGGGCATGGGGGCTGTAAAGGCAGAGATGGGGAAAACCACTTCACTGCACTTGGCAGGTGTATCTTATCTTCTAACAAACACACATCCAGTTGCAAGGATACTGGGGCTATAGGTTGAGGCAGCCATTCTCAAGTGCACCCGAGGGAATCTTAGAATAAATAACTTACCTTTGTGACTTGTTAAATATCTCCATATTTCTGATTTGATAGTGTGGAGAAATAAGGCAGGCAAAAGGCAGCAGTGCCAACTTAAAAATGATGGCCAGCAGGAACAGAATGGTGGAATATATGGAAATACTGCAGCCAATATTTTGTAATATCCAGATTAGTGAGGCTAATTCCTTGGCGTGGCACAGGAGTTTTGTTTTTGGCAATCCTACATTTGATAAACACACCTTCAGAGACAAAATCTACTTTGTACCTGACTATGCATCCATTCAAATCACCTATTATCATATTTAAAACAAAAATCTAGCAATTTGAGAAAGATGAAAAATGGCAAGTTTATCTGCAGGTGATCAACACCAAAAACACAGCAGTCAGTAACAAAAGTGACCAAGTATTTTAATACTTTGGAGCTCTGGCACTAATTCAAGAATTTGGAGTAACCTGTTCGGGCTGACCTGGCTGAAGAATACTTTAATGGCAATAAAAATAAATTAGTATAGGTACTGAAGAATTTACAAAGCAATATGGAGGGAAAGCAACCTGTACTTAAAATTTACTGTGATTGATTCCAGTATGTGTGTCTGGAAAACCCCCAAAGCATGGATCCATGGAAAATCAACACATGCCTGGTGTTAGCTCAAGGTACATGTTGACTTTCTGCTGCAGAAACAAAAGCAGGTAACTTTTAAAGAAAATAACCTTCTTTTTTCTTCCTCAGATTGAAACATATGTTGGAAGTTGAGGGAGAGAAAAAAAGAAAAAGCCAAGAAATACTGAATACAAGAATTTTATTCAAAAGCTTTTCCGAGGATGTCCGAGAGTCAGTGTAATTCCTGTCCAATTTCCGGGCATCACATGTACTTTTATATTGCTGCATTTTGAGGAGAGAGTCAAAAAGTGGACCGGAAACAAAATCATCAACCATCAAAGAAATATCCTATACAGTGCTCACACGTACCTAGAAGAAGGTAGGGAGTATAGAAACATTTGTGACAAGAATGAACTAACCAGATTTCTCCTTGACCATTACTTCCAAATGAAGTTAAGCATCGTCTATACTTCCTGGTCCAATAAGGTTTTTCTGTATAAGCCCAGGGCTGCAGTTTATTAAAAATTTAAACTTGCCCTTACAAACCTTACAGGAATCTGAATTGGCTAGAGATTTGGGGCCAACTCGTCATTATTTCTTGAACTCTGGATGTTTACGTATGCAGCTCCAAGCTGATTTGCATTCTCCACCAGTTACAGGAATAGATTTGCCAGAAAGTTTTGAAATGTGAGGACAGATAGGCCCTTTCCTGGGTTAAGTCATAGCTCCAGACCTACAGATTTGCCCAGCCAGGCCCTCTAAATATTTTGCAATGAACATTTTGAAACACATGGGTCATTTAGTTCTGGCTTCCAGGCAGTTCTCTTAGGCTAGAGAATTGCAAAAGTTTATGATTTCTCACCAAGGAATGAAATGTGACGCAGTAGAGAAAACTGAAGACATTTAATACCAGATGTTAATGTAAAAATTGGAAAATTGTGGTCCCATGTAACTATCTGACTCCTGACCCGCAGAAGTCCATCACAGACGAGAAGGCATCATAATTTCTGGCTTCTTCCACTATTAAGTTGTGTCTAATTTTTTAAATATAAAATAATAATTCTGAGTGATTTAACTGAAACAATTAGAACATGTTGATCTTAAGGTATTTTGTGAACATACTAACAAAGTAATGTAATTCCTTACCATAAAAATCAGACATGCAGCCTTTCTAATTTTTTGTATTTTCTAGAAATTAAAAAACTAGTTTGAGGCATGTTTATTTCCTTTTTCTGCACTCCACACCTATCTAACTTCATGAAATGCATAGGGAAAGGAAGGAAGGGAGCAACTCTTGCTTGTTTGCATTGGGAGGGAAAGATACATTTCTGGAAAATGCATTTCAAAACACTTTGACATTTATTTGCACTCTTTTCCTGAATCTGTACACTTGAGAAATCAAATGACTCTTTTTAGAAGGCCAATGGATTAGTTAGGAATCTTGTGCTTGTGAGGAGAGGTGGGTGTGGAATGAGGAGTTGTAGGTAAGAAGCTCTAGATTTGCTGTGAGATCTGAATGAGTACTAGATTTTTTTACTTTCTGGTAATATTGGACAAAGCACTTAACCTCTCTGTGCCTCAATTTCCTCTTCCTAAAAATGGGTTTAAAATGAACATCTTAACCACTGCACAAGATTGTTGTAAGGCTCAAAGGATACAGTTTGTGTGAGTACACAAGCTGATATATAAACGTCAAAGTTCTATATAACTATGAAGGAAATCACTCAAGTTCTGTTGTTTCAACTCGAATCCTGAGGAAGCTGAGGCCTAAAAGCCTCTTCAATAAATGGTGCTGGGAAAATTGGAAAGCCACATGCAAAAGAATGAAACTAGACTGTTATTTGACACCAAAAACAAAAATTAATTCAAAATGGGTTAAAAACTTAAATGTAAGACCTGAAACAATAAAATACATAAAGAAAACATAGGTACTAAATTTATGGACCTTGATCTCAGAAAGGCTTTTGTGAACTTGACCCCAGAGACAGGGGAAGTAGAAGCAAAAATAAATCAATGGGACTACATCAAACTAAAGAGCTTCTGTATAGCAAACAAACAAACAAACAAACAAACAAAAAACAAAAAAAAACCCAAAACCAAAAACCATCAACAACAAAATGGCTACCAACTGAATGGGTGAAGATATTTACAAACGACACCTCTGATAAGGGGCTAACATACAAAATATATAAAGAACTCTTACAACTCAACAACAAAAAACAAATAATCCAATTAAATAATGGGCAGAGGACCTGAACAGAAAATTCTTCCATGAAGACATACAAATGGCCAACTGATATATAAAAAGATGCTCAACCTCACTAGCTATTAGAGAAATGCAAATCAAAACCACAATGAGATATCACCTCATACCTGGTAGAATAGCTACTATCAATAAGACAAGAAATACCAAGTGTTGGAGAGGATGTGGAGAAAAAGGAACCCTCATTCACTGCTGGTGGGAGTGTATATTGGTACAGCTTCTGGAAAACAGAATGGAGTTCCCTCAAAAAATTAAGAATAGAGCTACCTTATGACCCAGCAATCCCTCTTCTGGGTATCTACCTGAAAAAATGTACCCCTATGTTCACTGCATCATTATTCACAGTAGACAAGACATGGAAACAACATAAGAAGTATCCTTTGATGAATGGATGATTGGATAAATCAGATGTGCTACATATATACAATGGACTACTACTCAGCCATAAGAAAAGATGAAATACTGCCATTTCCTACAACATAGACGGATCTTGAAAGTATCATGCTAAGCAAAAACAGTCAGACAGAAAAGGACAAGAACCATATAATTTTCTCCTGCGGATTATAAAACAGAAAACAATAAACAACTATGACAAACAAACAAGCAAAAACTCGTAGACACTGAGAACAACTTAGTGGTTGCCAGAGGGGAATGGAGTGGAGAGAGGAAAGAGAAGGTAAAGGGGGCCAAATATATGGTGATGGAAGGACACTAGACGCTGGGTGGTGATCACAAAGTGCAATATACAGATGATATATTATAGAATTATACATTTGAAACTTATATAATGTTGTTAACCAATGTCATCCCAATACATTTAATTAAAAAAACAAAAACAACAAAAAAAAAATTCCTCTAAGCCCAGGGACAAGGTAGAAAAAATTTTAAAATGGCTTTCTTCTTACTGCATAGGAGTGTCTGACCTTTCTTTCTGTATACTTTTGATATTTAAAATGATAGAGAGGAAAAGAGAGTGAGGATATAAGATGTTAGTGAATCATTAGCAAGAAATGGAGTGTGTTCAACAGTCGAAAGCTCTACTATAGGGTTTAGTACCTCTGTGGTAACCTGAGAGACAGCAGGACACCAGGGGCTGTTCTAGAAAAACACAAACCTGTACAAGAGCCAAACCCCTCCCCCCAATCAAAAACAATTACAGTCACAACATTGGCAAAAACAGCTCACAGAATGGGTGAGTGAGAAAGGGTGTTTGAGACCACACTGCCTGATTTCTGCATAGATGGACCGGGACACTAAGGCCTGGAGAAGTCGGTGGCATGCCCCGCCACACACAGCTCAGCAGCATCGCTGAGAAGCCAGAGCTCCTGGCCCCCATAAAATGTTCTTGATCTCACACTGACTAAAAAGGAAGTTTTGTTATTCACTTCTCACATACAACCTACTTTTTTTCCTTTGAGGAGTTAAATTTATTTTTTTCAGAGAGTCATATATCACCTTGGGAGATATATAACTGGAAACTTTTATCTCTCTTCCTCCTCTCTCCTCTCCATTGCTTTCTTCCTCTCTTGCTTTATCTCTCTTGCTTTCTTCATCCTTCTCTCTTTACTTCATAGGTATGTATACCTGGAGACGGATGAAAGAGACAAAGATAGCAGATCTATAATATGTCAGCGGAATGCAATTTGTAATTGCCAGTTAAAGCTCAAAACTTGGACTGAGACTTTAAAAACTCAAGGTTACCAACATGAGTCCTGAATCTAGGGGAAAAAAAAAAGTTTTCTTTCCAAATAATCTGATAACATTTATGTAAAATTAAAATTTTATTATTCCCCAGTGCACTGCCATCACCAGTCACCCCTCAGGCTCTTTTTCTTCAGGTTCAAAATAATCCCTGGCACTTGTAATCAAATGATCTCGCAATGGGTGTGTGAGCTTATTTGAATCTCATGGGGCCAAAGTAAGCTGATAATGTGTTTCTCTCACAATCATCAACATTATCTGCTTATAAACAGCCTTATTTAATTTGAACTGAATTTACAAACTTGGACCATTCCTAATCTTTCCCATCCCTTACACATAGATCCAATTCGTTTGTTTTATTCTGGACTTTGATCCTAAGAATGATGTACATTTCCCCAGGCATATAAAGGAGAGGGGAAAAAAATCAGTTGACCAATGTAACAAAAACTCTTCCCAATGAGTTCCCAATAAAGAAGAGGCAAAACATCAAACACCAACAGTGCCAAAACATTTACTGAGAGTTTTCAAATCTTTCAAAAATGTTACAGAAAGTGAGCAAACACAGTTAAACTAACCACACATTAGACACTGAAAACTACCATCTGGGTAAGTCTACACAGGCATGTAGGGGAAAAGGGAATATCTATGAGTCTTTACTTGCTTAAAGCACTATATTAGGCTCTTTGACACATACTTCATTTGATTCCATTCTGGAAAAATTATCCCAGACTTGGAAATTAAGGCAAAAAAACAAAAAACAAAACACACAACAAACAAAAAACCCCACCAGGATTGTGTGATCTATTAATATCATGCTAGTCCAATATTCATCGAGACCACCCAGGATCAAGACCAACACAAATCAGGCTATCAGACTCTCTCGGGAAATACAACTTTGTTTGACTAATTCAATAGGGACCAGATTTAGAACCCTATAAAGTTGAAGGTTGATTTGTAAAAATTGAAAAGGCATGAGGATGATTTAGTTTTGCTTTTGGTAGGGAAATTCACCTCCAAGGTTTTAGTTTTATTTCCCTATAGGGGGAACACTAACCAGTTTTATATTTCACATAAAACCCTAACCAGTTTTACATCTTCCTTTCCAATCTCATTTCATCAAGGCCTTTCCCACTGACGTTAAATTCTGGTTCTTCACATTCTCTTCAAATTGCTCTGCTATTCTGATGAGTCAAATGGAACTTAACTCGTCATATATTCATATGAGAATTATGTTTTTAATGATTTGAGAATTTGTGCTTTGACAATCCTCAACCACCCACATAAGGTAGATAGTATATCCTCATTTTACAGAGAAAGAAACTGAGTCTCAGAGGAGGCACATTACCTGCCCAACCTTATAGAGGTAAGAAGAAATAGAGCTAGAAATTGAACACAAATCTCCCTGAATTCTTTTATGGGAACTACACTGATCATTCACATTTGGACTGGAACATCTCCAAAAAAAATCAACCTCACCTACATATGTTTATATATTGGAATTATAAACATTACAGCTGGATACCAAAAGCAACTAACTCTGTATGACCTAAGCCTGAATATTTAAGTACTACTTGAAGAGAATGCTTATTAATTTGTTTGGTTTCAAATGGAACTTTTAAAAACAGGAAGTGTTGAAAGGATTTGCCCATACACTATATGGAATACTGTTATTTGAGTGTGAAATTCCAGTGCTTTGATCCTACCATTAATGGTTCTGGATGACACGGGGTAAATTACTACTGAGGTTGTTATAAAAGTCATTAAAAAGTATTTAGAATACTTACTAGATAACCTCTTTTTGACATTTCATGAACATTCTGAATAAATTTGACCAAATTACCAGCCTATCCCACCATAAAGATGCTCAATCTACTTGGTCTGTAGGACAAGTAGAAAAATGAGGAACACCAACACACTCTTCTATTCTTTAGGCACGAAGGTGATTTTCTTCTCACTGAACACACAGGTTGATATCAACACTGGGGAGCGACAAACTCCTCTTAGCCTGAGAGTACCTTAGTACATTTTAAACCTTAAAAGTGTATCTCGGGAAAGGCTGATCTTGTATATATGTTTGTCTCTCAACAAACATGCTTTTCAGCTGGGATACATAACTTTGGAATGCACCCTTTTATCCACCTGAAGATCCATTCAATGTATAGGAAGATTTACAAGTTTTTCCCCATAAAGAAGATCCTAAATTCAGGTCAGTTGGTATCTAGGTTGATAAAAACCTGTGCTTGTATTGTGAGGGTTTTTTTTGGCAAATCACGATTTAGAGAGGGACCATCTGGCTTGGTTTCCAGTAGAGCACACCTCCATTTCACGGCACCAGCAGCTGTCCGCCACAGATTGAAGTTAAGTGAGGCAATCTGCCCCATTCCTAGGCCCTGATCCCAAACTCCGGAGCCAGATGAATTCCAGCTCCAGGTGAAGTGAAAAGATAACTATGTGGTTGACATTCATCTTGACTCACAGTTTTACTGTTTTATCCTGGCTAAAGCTGCTCACGTTTTCTGTGGTTTCCTTACATAAATTTTCAATCCAGCTAGTGCTATTATACGGTGTCTTTTCCACCCCTGACGTTGGGGGTAGATTTTTAGCTCGCATATTTTTCCCAGATGTGATAAGCTCTCCATAGCCCTCTTGGTGAGCAAAAGCATATCCAGATCTTCTTGAGCTTGATCTACGAGTGTGAGGCCTTCGGCTACGCAGTGGCCTTGCCTTCTTTTGAGCCTTCTGCCACTGGCGGATCTGGAAAGGCAGGAGACCCAGAGTGAGACAGTACATCCAGATGCTAGACTCCAGCAGTGGGCCACTTGGTGCAGTGAAAACCTCTTCAGTAAAAACAACATCAACAATAATAAAATATCCTTGCAAAACTTCATTGCAAAGTTTTTCACCTAAAAATGAAGACTTTTTCTGCCTAAAAGATGACACTGGACACTGGTTAGTTTTTATTTCTATCAAGGGACTATTAAGTCAGTGAGAAATGTTAAGGCAAATTTCGTTATTGTCTCCATCTCATACATCCATCTTAAATGAATAGAAACATACTTTCATACAGAAAGGTTTTCTAACGTGCACCACCCAAACACAGTCAGTATAACAATTTATAGTCCCATTTCCCACCCCCCAAAAGTCCTTTTCCTTCTCTTTTAAAGATTCTCAGGATCCAATAGTCATTAGTAATTAGATAAGGGCAAAAGTTAGAGAATGAGAATCAGAAATTTCCAACTCTTGTACAGGTCAATGTATCATGAGATTTTCAGGGTTTTGAGATGTCTTTGGGATTGTTTTTTGGGGGGGGTCTTTTCAAGAGGTCAACACCATTTGGGTGGGTTTCAATATTTCTTTCATTTCCCTGTAAAGTTGGGGAGAAAAAGAGGCAAGGTTTGGTGCAAGCCAAATCAGTTCTCTGATTCATCTCCTTGCTTGGAGTCTCGGTTTTGTGTCAGAAGGAAGCTGTAAAGCGGAAAATCATGATCTGACTAAACACAGAAGAAATGAGAATCATCTTTCTTCTTTCAGCTCATCCATCATTTTCTTGATTTACATAAGAATGAGCTTGCAGAGCCAAAGGGAAAGGACAGATATAACAGGAGACACTGTGAATCATTTCAGAAGGAATCTTTTCATATTTTGGCCCCAGAATGTGAGGGACATCATGACAAGGCAAGTTCTGCCTCAGTTTCTCTCAGCATCATTGGCCTGGTCACTCCCCCCATCAATGTATTTCCCCTTCTCATGATGTGGCTACAAATGTGTGTCTCCCCTTTCTTTCTCCTTTTCTCTTTTGTGGGTTCTGACCTAACTTGACGCTGTCCTGCTTATATTCCTCTTCCCATGAAACACTGTTAATCCCTTGGTTTAGGTATCTCGATAATCTGTTTTTTCTATTTTCCTTCTAAACTGTATATTTTCCAATCCATCTGTTACGCTGCTGTTCCCTTTCTTAATCTGCTCAGAAAGTAACATCTCCCCCATGTTTTTGAATCTGCTACTATATTTCTACAAATATAGAACCCCTGCACTGTATACCTTGACTGTTTCTCTTTTCCTGTACCCTTGTTTCCCCTCCTCCCCATCAATAACTTCCCCTGTAGCTTGCCTTTGTCTTAAGAGCAATTGCCCAAAATGCTGCCTGAGAGCTCCTTTTTAAAAAGTCAATTTTTAAAAAATATCCAACTTAACTTGTAATTTATGACTCCTCACCCATGTTTATTCTAGACATGTATCTTTAGTGGCACTCACAAGGCTAGTACTTTCAGATACAGGATATTCCATCTACTGTGATGTGATGCTGTGCACCTGTGGATGTTTGTCAATGCGAAGTTCATTGGCCCTTCCGTGGTCTTCTGATCAGGCAGTGAAGGACACAATTCCAACAGCCAAGAACCAGCCCTGCAAGTACTCATCAGCACGATAGCATACCTGATCACTCAGTGTTGGGAATAAATCCACCTTCAAAAATCTGAATGCCAGCACAGGCACAACTGAAGCCACTGTTGTCAGGAGAATAACAAGCCAGACGCACATCTGGGTCAAGGAATGCCGTACATTACCTATCGTTGAAGAAAAATATATATTGTGGTTATAAACAGAATCAAATTACTGAATTAAGAGGCTCGTTGTCAATCTCATGAGATCTTTTTTGAAATGTTGAGATTTGGACTACCAAGGGAGAACCATCAGGTGTTTTCTCCAGGATACAGCATGTTCAATGGGGATGAGGAGAAGTCATGAGTGGTGAGATAACTCTTGGGAACTGCTCTGTGACCCGATCACTGGGAGGCTGTCAGCTGGAGCCAAGCTTTCTCTTATCCAGGCTCAGTCCCGCTTCACTCATGAAGCATTATTGTCTCATCCAGCCTCAAGATACATTGCCTACAAACCAGCCATTATTTCTAAAAGGCATATTTACCTTGGCAGTTGAGACATGTACACCATCTTGAGCTAAGGAGAAAGGGGACTAGGGTGGGGGAGAAGCTAGTGGTTGGACTTCAAAGGGGAGGAAGGTAATTCTCATGGAGATGGAGAAGCAAATGTCTGGTAAACAAATGTTTTGGGGGCCACCTGTAACACTGGGTCACAGAGAGGGCTTTGATCAAGCAGCCTTATTTGTGTCCTCCCTCTGTATCACAACTAGTTCATGCTATCTCACTTCCTGGAGCAGGTCCTTTATCTAAATTCTTTTAGGCAGTCAGGGGAAAGGTCCAAGATTCTTCTTGAGTCTTGTTTCTTAAAAAATAACCAGCTTAAAATAAAATATCCCCAAAAAAGGCACATTTCTGGCCTGGCAAACACTGTTCCCCCTCACTATCTATCGTATCAAAACTACAAAATATATGTCTTGGGTGCAGGTACAATTTCCAATAATGGTCTTGGTGACTGGCTATGTCATAAAAGCTGAGCTTTATCTACTTAGAGGGCCAACCTTTCCAACTGAGGCAACAGCCCAAAAAAACCTGCCTCAACGGGACTTGCTGATCTCTCTGACTTTCACTCAGTTGTAAAGTACTCAAGGTTCCTGGGAGATCAGGGATGCCCCCCGAGTTTGTGAAAAGAGCATTCCTCTCTGGAAACCACCGGGAAACCACGGATGCAACCACCCATCATGACAGTGCGCTAGAGTCGTGAACTTCATCTCCAGGCCTGGAGCCAGTTTCCTTATTTTATACTCACACCTCATCTACAGGGATGTTTGTTTACACAAAGCAATAAGGGTCGGTGAGGAAGACAGACAAGTTCTACGGAAGATGTCAACCCCTACTTATATCACCAAAGTAAACTTTTGTTTCCTGTTGGTTTTCTAGGGATTTACCATGATACCTCCAATTACCCAGGTTCCCTCTCCAATGCTGAAGTGTTAACACCATTTGAATGGGCTTTGGGGATGACGGCTTGGATGTTGATTGGTATGCCTGCATTTTCTCGCTTTGGAGGATAGACTGCCTACCAAAGAGCAGTTGGTTCCAGTTGCTGGGCAGAAACAAACTTGATTCAATAAATTAAATGTCTCTTTGAGCTGTTTGAAGCTCAGTACCCTGAGGCATGGCTAGAAAAAAAACCAAGCTTCGCTTTAAAACCACACTCCTGTTTGCTGCTGGCTACTAAGGAAAACATTTTTTTTTTTGTTTTTTTTTTTTTTTGTTCTTAAACCTCAATGTTGATCTAACTTTTGAAAAGTCTCATTGGAGTGCAGTAATTAATTCCTGGAATGACACGTACTTAGCTGGAGAGAGTGGTCCCCGCACAAACTACTTTCTCCAGTTGAGGCATTCCAGTCTCATTACACATGCTAGAATGCTCTCTTAGGACTGGAAATCTTCTGGTCAATGCACTGAACTTTCAAATTTGGCAACCAGAAAAAAAAACACACACAAACTTAAAAATAGTTTTAACATCTTTCTTTCCTAATACACTTATTCTTATTCATAACCATCATGTTTCTACATGGCTGGAATCTTTTGGTAAACAAAGTATTAACATTACATATTAAGAGTGGTACAATTTAAGACTTCCATGTACACACAGGGCAAGGCAAAAGTTGAAGAATAACATTCTTAAGTGTATGAGTGCACTTAAATGCGATTACAATTTCAGGTGTCTTTGCATCATTGGAAACGTATAACACTATAGTTGCTCTTATTTTGCTTTCTACATGAATCAATCTTCTAAGAGTTCGTTTGTAGACTGTATTCCTCAACTAGTAGATGCAGATCTGTCTTGCTTGATTGAACTCAAGAAGATTGTCACTGTGCATCTCTCCTTTCCAGCTTGCTGGGATAAACTCAGAAACATCACTGTTACCTCACATACTCTAGAGATTTCAAAACTTCTGAGAAAGTATATTACCATGTTTCTCCGAATATAAGACCAGATCTTACATTAAGGCTTACTCCAAAAGACGCATTAGGGCTTATGTTCAGGGGATGTCATCCTGAAAAATCATGCTAGGGCTTATTTTCAAGTTAGGTCTTATTTTCATGGAAACACAGTAGTAGCCTCACTGTATAAAGTTCAGTGGCCCTTGCTACAGAGCCTACTCTTCATGCCACTTAATATCCTGCAATTTTTAGAAGGCTCTAGATGTCTTTCTCATATAAATGAAAATAAATTCCACTGGTAAACTTTGGAAGAGATGTTGGAGATAATGTGGCATAAAAGGCAGAGCCTACTATTTCTTTCTCTTTCCTCTATTAATAATGAACTTTTCACAAGTCTTCAGGTAGCCCTGATATATATGCTGTGTCTCTTGTTTGCAAAGGGGCAGTTTACTGCATCTGGGCTGTTGGAAACCTGTAAGCAGCTATCTTAGTGATTCTTCTTCATCTGGTAGGGACTAATCTTTTGGAGACCTTTTCAAGTCTGGAAGCCTTCAGATACTTCCAATGTAATTAATTCCTAGAGAAAGGATTATTGGTCATCCCTAGTGCCACCCGACATAGAACATAAATTATCGACAGATAAATAACCACATGACACTTGGTCCCAGTAGATAGTAGGATTCACTTACCAACAAACGGAAACTGGTTTGGAAAGATGCCGAAGATGCCATTACTGTGCATTGTAAATAAAATGGAGAAATAAGTGGCAATGCTGCCCCAGATGAAGACGTGATTAATAGCAGTCCAGTAACTGGTGTCCAAGGCTATCTGTAAATAAAGTCAAATGCAAAGGGGAGATCTTTGAGGATTAAAAGAGCGTCATTTTACTGAGTGGGATTTCCCCATAAGTGCCCTGTGAAAAAATGGTTGCACCTGTTTAGCTACCAGCCAACTACAGGCACTCCCACTTTTTGTACAACATAGGATTGACTTGACATTTCTACTAGACAACTGACTTTGGAACTAATATCTGCAAGCCATTATATCTGCCAAGGTTGAGTCAGAATCAGGAGATAAAATGTTCAATTACTTTTAAGAGAGAAATAAGAAAGTAGAACGGTAAATTGCTTTCAAAACTTTTCTGTTGGAAAAATATATTCTGTAGTGAGCAAGTGCAACATATATAATCTGTACGTAAATTTTCACAGGGTCATTTTTACACAGGCATAATTTGTTTTACATCAATATTCAAAGTCATTTTGATGATCCTTTCTCTAAAATTATTCAAGTAACAACAAAGACAAATCCTTAATACTCTTTTGGCATCCCATTCAGAAGCTGGGGTTCATGGTGACCTGGGAGTATGTTCATAAGCCCTTCTCCCTTCCAATAACTTGTAGCAGGAAAAAGCATAGCTGTCTATCAGAGAGTCAAGGAAGCCACAGGTGAAAATGAACTATTGAGTTCTCAGTAAAAAAAAAAAAAAAAAGTAGGTTCTGGCATCATATTTGCATCTCAGATGTCTCAAATGTTCCAAGTGAAGGTTTGCATTTTTTGCAGAGTCTGGTACAAAACCAAAGATTTCTCGCCTGCCTGAGGGGCCCTACCTACTACCTACATACTAAATAGATCCTTCTCTGCATATGGAGATATACTTCCCCTTCCCACTTGAAGTTTACTGTCCTTTAAAAGGTTGCTCCATTAAAAGAATGCTGGCAGCCTTGGATGTCAACTGCAAGGGTTATAAAAGGACAGCCTTTTCTGTCCTCAAGAGGCTTGGCAGCAGAAAGGCCTGATATCCATGCCTCAGCAAAGAGATGCTGGTTTTTCAGTTTGTTTGACTACCAAAAACTTAGACCAAAATCTCCAACTGTACCTTCTACCACCTGTCAGTTCATCAGTTCAAAAGACACCAATAGCCTGGACTATGTGAGTATGAGTAGGCAAAGAAAAATCAGAACCAATTTAAGACTCAACTGAAAAAAACAAGAACAGGTGGCTCTTATTGAGGCAGAACTAATGGAAAAGACAGACAAGCACTATAACCAAAAAAAAAAAAAGAAAGAAAGAAAAGAAAAGAAAAAGTAATGAGAACTCTTAAGGGAATGCAATTAGATCCCAGAAAAAAATCTGGAAGAAAAAGAGCATTATTCTGAATTTGAAAATTCAATAGAGAAACCAAATAAGAACAGTCACTGATGAGAACTGAGTTAATAGTCTGGAAAAAACAAATGGAAATAATATCTCACAACAGAAAGCAAAAACTTGAAGAAATGGAAACCATGTGCAAAAAGATATGACACAGGAATGGCAAATTCATAGATGTCAGACCATGGGGACAAATATACAAAAAAGGGAAAAAAAGGCATCTTAGAGAGAAAAAAAATAAACAGAGAAGTAACGATCAAAAAAATGACAGTAGAAAACTGCTGTTATAACAAACAGCAAAGATTTTCAGATGGGGGTGTGGCACTCTAAATCCTAGGCAAATTAATGATATAAGTTACATTCTGGTGACATTTATGAAGTCCAGAGATAAAGAACACAAGCTTCTAGAAAGAGAAGATACTACAAAGGAAAGAGAATCAACCTAATGTCAAACTGCTACACTGAAACTGGGATATAGCGGGACAACATTTACTAAGTTCCTAAAGAAAAAGGCTCTTACTCAAGAACCCTATGCTCATCCAATACATCATTTAAATGTAAAGACAGAGAAAGAAAACTTTGAGCTCAAAAGTATAATATCTGGGTGCCCTTTCTGAAGAAATTACTCAAGAAAATTGCTGCAACCAAATAAAAATTAAATCAGAAAAAAGACCTCAAAATAGCAGAAGAGAAAGAACATAAAAATGATGGTGAGCAATGATTCTTGTAAATTTATAGTTTGCTTTAAATGACTAATAATGTGTGAACTTCAGTATTAATTTATAAAGAATTTGGCAACCATCAAAACATGTTAAAGGAGCATTTACTAATAACCTGGAACTAGAATTCTAAATTATTAACATGCAAGAATTGGGGAGGGGATAGGTGCAGGGAAGGAGAAGTAAAGTAAAAACATTTCCAAAATTGTTTAATTTAGAGTTGGATGAGGGAAGGTGCAGAACAGAATAGTGAAACATTAGGTGGAGGATATAGTTATTATTTAGTTTTTGGTCTATTAGTATAGAAATAGAGATTTAAATGACTATGACTATTTAAATAGTATCATACTAAAATAGGGAGAAATCACTGGTAAATGGGAACACACTAGTAAAACTTGTAAATTATTCATGACAAGCAGGGTATTTTAAAAGCACAGTGCATTCAAGTATTTAAAGGAAAAAACGGAAATAAAAAGGTAGAGTTAAAACTTATCATAAAATCACATGAGAGGAACAAGATGAAATATATGTCATTATAAAGAATGAGTTGCTTAACTCCCTTATCAAAGGAGAAAAACTGATAGAATGAGATAAAAGAAAGAAATGAAAATGAAAGGATGGAACCAGATTATATACTAGGCAAATGCAGACTAAAAATAGCAAGAAAAGTAAAACATATTCAAAATTGAAATTTAAATAAGGATATTTTATCATGAATAAAAGACAAAAGCTACAAAGAACAAATAATAATTGAGAACCATTATGTGGCAAATTATAGAAAGTAAAATCTCCTTGAAATACAAAGAGGGCTTGACAAGAATTATAAGCACAATGGAAAACATTAGTACACTTCTCTCAGCATTTGACAAGCCTGGTGGTGGAGGTGATTATTCCCTGGAAGTCAGTGGCTGATCTGCCATCCAAAGTGGTCAGAGCCGAGCTGTAAGAGGTGGTAACAGCAATGTTTTCTCTACAAGGACGCAGCGACATGGTTGGGTGCTGCTTCCCGTGGGTAGGCCTAGCTGTGGTCCTCCCTCTTTCATTTGTCCTCCTGAAGATTCTGGAGATACCTAGTTGCTTTTAATAAACCTTTTTTTTTGTTTTGTTTTACTTAAAGAATCTCTGTTGTTTGTAACTACAGTCTTTTTGGAAATTAATATGGCACTATTTATGAAATTTAATGTAAATTTAATATACACACTCTCTGACCCAGCAGGGGGAAAAAAAAACAACATACCATTTTTTATCCATCCAATTGGTGCAAGTTAGGAGTCTGACTCCAGAAATTTCATTTCTAGGAATTTATCTGACAGTATGTAAAATATATGTACTAGTATATGATATATACATGGCAGCATTGCTTCAATAACAAAAAAAAAAGAAAGAAACAAAAGAAACATCTTGAATGTCTATCAAAGGAGAATGGATGAATAAATCATTATATATCTAAATTATAAAATTCTGTGCAGCTCTTAAAAAGATTAAGGTAGACCTGAATGTGTTGATTTGGAAAGCTGTCCAGCATATCTCTTTAAGTGAGAAAAGCATACATATTACAGAATAATATGCATAGCTATGATCCCTTTTTCTTGAATACGTGTGTGTGTCTCAAAGCAAAGAAAAAAATATGGAAAGATTAAGCTATGATTATCATAGTAGTAGTTAACCAGGAGAATACAGGTAAGGAAAGGAAGGTGGTTCATTTTATTTTAAACACTTCTATATTGTTTGAAATGTTAAAAGGAACATTTTATAATTCAAAGAATTGGAAAAAACCAAAAACCTGGCATTAAAAAAAAATAGAGTACTTGAAGTTTGGCCTATAGCATCAGCAGGACACATACATGAGACTTATAACTAATTATAGAACATGGAAATTTCATGGGGATTGTTACCACAATGACAAGTTAAGCTTAGAGTGGAAAGCCACTGTCAAAGTGAGCTTATTCACAAAATTCCTTATTTTTCTACATATTAAGGACAGCAGTTTCTGATTGAAGCCAAAATTGCTGAGTTTTCATGGTTATAAACATTTACACACTCAGGTGTTGGAATTCTACGATAAAGTAGACATTTTTAAGGCTTCTTAGAAATAAAGATAAATGTTAGACTAAAATGACAGGAATTAAGAATTTATATATTCCTCAAGTGGAAATTTTGATGTTGAGAGAGGATCTGTGTATTTATCATCTATTAATAGTTTCTTTCTGATTTTATTTGAGGATGATATTGGTGTCCTAAGTACCCTCACACAGAAGAAAGAAATGGACCATGAGTTCCCTGTAGCTACTATATATTTGGGGAGGACCATAGCTTCCAGTCATCTTTATAGAAGAGGGAGGTCCACATGGCTTTGCAGTTGGGGATCTGAGGTCAGGTCTGTGTTAAAATCCTGGTCTGCCACTTTCTGTGTGATTTGAACTGTAACAAGTCTATTTTTTCATCTGTAGTAACAGTGTCTATGTTTCAGAGGAGTAACTGTGAAGAGGAGTAAAGGAGATAATGGGATTAGCTCAGTAATAATTCATTTACATAGTAAATATTCAATTTATGGGAGCTGCTCTTGTTACTCTGAAAACCAGAAACCCTGACAGAGGCAAATGGGCCAAGTTTGCTTTCAGGGTCTATAACCTCTCCTTTCTCCATTCTTCCAGATATTCTCTTTCTGCCAAGCCCCAATGCTTCTAGCTTTATGACTTCTCTCTTTATTTCTCCTATATAAACAAGAAAGTATCTGGTATCTTGCTTTATGCTCAGTGCAACCCCTTTGTTCTCATACTTGTTGAAAATTTGCATTTTTAACGCATCTTACTCTAAAATAAGACTTTGTCACAGACAACGCTGGAGTCAGATAGGTCTAGCTGGGTTCCTGTCCTGATCTGGGACTCACTGTGTGATCTCAGGCAAGTTATTTAACCTCTCTGAGCTTCATCTCTAAAAGGGGACAGTAACACCTACTACATAGTGGTATTGCAAGGACTGAGTATAATGCATGATATTACTCATAGTCATTATGATCATTCAGGTTCTGAAGGCTAAAGCCAACGACAGGCTTCTTTTAGTCATCTAGAGTGAGACGGGCATGCAACTAATATAGTAGGGATAGTTGGGTACCTCAACCAAATTCTTCACACTTCCTTTGCTCAACTTTAACCTCTCTCTTCATATGCTTCCGCCCTTACATTCATTCAATAGAGCTCATTGGTATCTGGCGCTGTAGTTTAAATTGAAGTACAGTAATAAACGAAGCATGCCAGATGTTGGAAACTGGTATCCATTCTCATCTTTTCTGCTTCTAGGCCACCATCTCTAGCTTGGATCTTTCATACCTTATTCTCCTGCCCAGAAACTTTCTCAGTCTCCTGGTTGTTTCAGGCCACTCCAGCACTCAGAATTAATGGTGAGGGCATGAAGGAATCAGGTGGAGGAGAAATCTACGGGATGGAAATATGTGAATAAGATTTACAGGCCTTCAACCCTGTAACATGGCAAAGAGATCACAGCTACCAGTGGTGAGACACAGCACCTTCTCTTTTGAAATACAACTCCACGTGCGTGCATTGCTGCTTCTCAACTATGACTAATTACCCTGCAGCCCAGTAATAATTGTGTTGTAGGAAATGCTTGCCTCACAGTTGTCGTAGAACACTCACAAATGTGTTTATTAAAGAACGTTTATTTGGGAAATAAGACTACTGAATCCTAGTCCTAAACTTGCAATGCAGTCATTGTGTGATCTTGGGAAAATCTTGGAACCCAGTTTGTTACATCCATTTTATTGAAAATTATACCTATTATGGTTTTAACATATGACCACCAATTCTTTGAAACTCCTCTCTCTAGGCAATGGAGCTTAATTCTCTTCCCTTTGAATGTGGGCAGGACTAAGTGACTCACTTCAGTCCATTCCTAAAAATAAAAAAAATAAAAAAAATAAAAAAAAAAAAAAAACCAGGGACATTCTATGAAATACCTGACCACCATACTCTTCAAAAGTGTCAAGGTCCTGAAAGACAAGGAAAGATTATAGAACTGTTAGAGATTGGAGGAGACCAAGGAGATGTGACCACTAAGTGCAATGTGGGATCCTGGATTGAATTCTAGTACAGAAAAAGGTCATTAATGGAAAAATTGAGAATATCTATAGTTCAGTTAATAGTACTGTAGTAACATTAATTTCATAGTTTGACCACTGCACAATAGTTATGTAAGATGTTAATGTTAAGATTAGAGAAAAGCTAGGTGGACCACAGTTGCCCTTAAGGAGACATAAGGCAGAGAATGGATCTTAGAGAGACAAATGGTGAATTAGGCTTGAACCAGGCAGACCTGGATATCCCCACCCAATGCATCCTGAATGAGGGATCTGTGGTTACTTTGAGTTCTAAGTATGAATACCTCTGAGAAAGCATGGGTTTCATTCTTATAAAACTTTGATAACCAAGGTAAGAAATTTTGAATAGTTTATTTGAAAAACTCGGAATTACAGAATGCAAAATTCTGTGATCTTTTCTGTAACTAAATAATATTTTTAAAACAAGGTTGTTTCTATGATCCCTCTACTTGTGAAAAAAGCAGAAATGTAATTGTGACATCCAACTGAACTGTAACAAGAACTGTGTGATTTACGGGGGAACAACTCCTAAATCTAAAGTTACTATAGAAACATAGCATTGGCATTGCTGTGATAGCACAAAGAAAACAATTTAGAGACAAGCAAAAGGAAAGAGAGAAAAAGATATATAAGAATTCCAACAGACATTTTTTAATTAAAAAGATAAAGTTAACCAAAATTGTAGAGTTAATTGTGAAAACCAGTTTCACTAAAAACATATAGTGTCTGTCATATCTACAATAAATTGTCCAGGTAGTTTTTTACCCTTACTTATATAGCAGATAATGTTAAGGACAGTTTGAAGAATAGTTTCCCTTTGCTTTTTTCTTCAGATATCGGCCCTTTATCTCAGTTACTACCTTTCAAATCATCTCTTGGAGTACTGAGTAATAGGTCTGACCTGGAGGTGAATAAGCTGTTACCACTAAAAAGATGTCTCTGTACACCTCACAACTGCCCTTCCTACTAGAAGGAGAATCTAGAGAGCTGGAAATGTCATGACAAGGAGTAAATCACCCAATTCTGTGGACTGGAACTATAAGAGTACACATAGAGTTTGCTCAGTGATCAAAAGGAAACAGAACAAAACATAGCCTAATACAGTGGCAAGACCTACAAGAAAAGATGGAGCAATAATTTCTTGTGAGGTGACATAGACCTTATCCTGATATTGGACTCTATGGAAGCCATGTCGGATGCTATGTCAGATGCTTCCAAGTCACGCCATGATTTCCTCCTGTGCTGCAAAATTGAACATAGAGGAACTAGGCTTGGAGGGTTCATAAAGCATCGTTATGCTTTATTTAGTTGTGAAACAGACAGACCGAACTCTTTTTTGAGTGGATAAATCTGATTCTGCTTTTGGATGCTACCTGTCTGATTCTGAATTTTGAACTGTCAAGATGTCAAGTATTAGATGGCTTTGGTATGGACTTAATGACAGTCACATAAATGGGCCAAGGGATGGCAGAGATGCCCTTTCAAAGCAATATGTTTACATTTGATACATTCAATCTATTTAATACTTATTGAATCATGAAGAGAAAGTCTATGTTTAATGAGATGCTTTGTTGGACATGAGCAGCTAAGATTTGTAAAAGAGATTGTTTGTTGGATAGAAAAAGGACTGACCAAAGGCAATTCAAACTCTATAAAAATTAAGCTCTTGATTCCTACTTGCCCCTTAAAAACAAAGAAATACACACAAACAAACAAAAACAAAACAAAAATAAAAAACAGAATTCACATTATTCTCTGTACCTGCCCAGAGCAACAGATTTTAATGGATCAGAAAGCTTTTGGGACAACTAACTCCATATCTAATAGTATTGTCCACCATTTGAATTTAAAAGGAAATAGAAGCATAACGCAAGATGCCTAGTGGAAGAAGATCAATGGAACCCCAAAAATCAACCACACCAGAAGAGCTTCTCCGAACTTCAGATTTGGAGGTGCCACAGATATAATATTGAACCTCTTGAATAATTCCAAGGAAAGGTATTGCCAAATAAACTTTAGATTTCACTTTAAAACCTGGAAATCATTAAGTTTTCTAGAAATCATGGGGAAGTTTCTGTGTTATACGTGGAAAAATTTCTTCTTCAAACACCAGTAGGAAGTTTTTGTATAATCATATCTCTTTACATACAGTGCTCAACGCCAAGAAGCAATTCATTGTGAGGTTTTTACTAACTGGAGGCTATCGTCAGCTAATGTTAATTCCCCACGTCTGGTAATTTATGTTCAAACTTCATGCTTTCTTTCTCTCTCTCTCTTTTTTTTTCAGTTTTATGAGAAATAATTGATATACATCACTATATAAGTATGAAAGTTTGATTTACATATATTGTGAAATGATTGCCATCACAGGTTCATCTAACATTCATCTCAAAATGTGTAGTTAAAAAGAAAATCCCAGTATTCCTTTAGGATTGTGTTCCCCCAAAAAGTTGACAACACCAGTCCACCATGCAACAGATTTTTATAAGTTGTAAAGCCTTCGAGTTCAGATGTTTTCAGCAACAGGATTACCTGCACACTGACCACAATGACCAAAGATGTAGCCATGGTAACTGCAAAAGACTGGTAGTCGGCGATGTGCTGCCCGTCTTCTCCAACCACATCGCAAAAGGCCCCATAGGGGATGAAGAAAAGGGTGAATGAGGTATAGATTCCATGCACCAAGCAGATGAAAAATTTATGCTTGTTAAAAAGTAGATTCAGCTGTCCAGGTTCGTAGAGCTGGGGACAGTCCATGCTGTTCTGGTCGTTCACATCCTGTCAACAGAGTGTTACTTCAGTGGAAGAGGCTTGAGGAGAAGTCAGAGAGGCCCTGAATTCCCTACCTCCAGAAATAGCAAGTGCATGTCTAAGCATGCCCTCCTGTGCACTACTCATCTTATCTGTTTGCATTCCCACAATAACCCAGAGGATACTAAAATGATCCCGATTTTATAACAAAGGAGTCTGAGTTTCCAAGAGAGATTCACGAGAGGTTTCACAGCTCTTATAGCAGAACCAGAACATGACTTGTACCCGGATATTTGGCTTCAAATTCAAGTTTGTTTCCTATACTCTCCTGCAGCTGCACTCGTGCTCCCAGAATTCTAGTATATCATTTGCCGTCAATGGGCCCCCAGGGGTTAACTGCCAAGGCAGTGAGTGGTAGTGACTAGGTGATGGCAGCAGAGCGAGAAATGCAGAGTTAGACCTGGCCAGTCAGAGTTCCCAACTTCAGGGGGAGGGAGAACAGGAAGAGGGGAACAGGGAAAGGGAGAAATGGCATGTGGGATTCCAGGTGGGAAGGGAGCTTAACCTGAAGAGTTGAGTGTTCAACCCAGTGAGGATTCCAATGACAGTTACCGGCTGTTTAGGATAATGAGTTTCGATAGAATGAGATGGGGTCAAGTTTGGCCCCAACAGGGGTCCTGGGAGAAATTAAAATAGTGCTTCTCAAACTTAATGCACATACCAACCACCTGGGGAGCAGATTATGATTCCGTAGGTCTGGAATGGGGCCTGAGAGTCTGCATTTCCAACCAACTCCAAAGTAATGCTGTGAGCACCAAAGCCAAATGCCAAAAGCAAAAAGGAGGGCAAGGACATCAGAAGACCATGGGTGGAGGAGAAGCAGCCAAAGAGGAAGGAGCACAGGCATGAACTCTGGGGGAGACCAAGTCTGCCTTCCTGCTTGTGGGCTGGCTTGGGCCTTGCTGAATGGGGTCCCATGAAGATCACTGACATATTCTCTTCAGGAAGTCCTATTTTGAGATCTGCTGGGTGCTTGTTTCCCCAGCCCAGTGACTGATGGGATTATATGTTCAAAGCACAGGCTTTGAAGCCATACAATTCTGAGTTCAAATCCCAGCTCTGCAGCTTAGCAGGTGTGTAGCCTTCAACCTGTTACTGAACCTGAGTCTCGGTTTCCTCACTTACAGAAATGCTAACAGCACCTCCCTCACAGGACCACTGTTAATGACATTATTATATAAGTATGACAGTGGTCCTATGAGAGAGGTGCTGTTAGCATTGATGTATTCAGCAGAGTTCTTGCCACACCATAAGTAATAAATAACAGAGGCCTCTATAAATAATAACAAATAAAATAATGATAGTGAGAATAAAAATAGTAATAGCATAGCTACCTCTGAGTCAAGTGGCCTGTGCTAGGCTAAGTTCTATCACTTATTGGCCATATGGCTTTAGGGCAGTGACTTGAACCTCTGAGCTTTGGCTTCTTGCTAATAAAATGAGTGATCTGTAGGTGATCGCTGAGGTCCTTCCAGCATAGGATTCCATGATTCCGTGATTAGTTTAAGGATCAATGTTGACAAAGCAAGAAAGAAAAGAAGGAGACACTCAACTGGACGGCAATAGGGGCTTATATACTTTTTTTCAAATTGCATAATAACCATCTTTTCCCAAAAACAACTCTAGTTTTTATTTTATTCCACATTCTGGGCAGATACAAAGCACTAAGGAAAGCATTACTTGTCAACATGGCCACTTGGAAATGAATGTGCTTAAATCCTTTACATCTAAGGTCTTTAGGAGTCTATTATTTTGTGCAGAATTCCATAAAATATGCCATTCACAAACTGCCATTTTTACATATGGAAAAATGAGACTTATAACTGACTATAAAGCCACAGAATGAGAGCGTGGAGTGAGCTCATAATGGGAAGATTTATATTTTGCAATAGATGGCTTTGGGCCAGAAAATGAGGCCTAGCAAACGGGTCTAACAACAGCCTGGAGAAAATCTGGTCTCCTTAAAAATACTTCAAAAAAAATTTTTTTTAATAATACACTCTAATTGTGCCATGGAAAGTCCTCTGGCGAGACTTCTACTTCCCCATAGGCAGCCAGACTTTTTCCCCCTTCCAGGAAATACCTTCCAAGACTCTGAGGGTGCCAAGGAGCCACCATTTTTGTAATTGATCCCCTCCTCACCTCTCAAGCATGTTGAGCTAAACAAAAGACTGCACTCTTTCTCTCCATGGCCGTAAGGCTTGTGTCTTCCTCTCCCATTGAGAGGGTGCTCTGCTGGCCTGTAGTTCCTGTTCTGAGTTGTGCTGGCCAAAGAAGTGTCACTGCAGATGCTAGCTCTCTACATTCCAACCTAGTTCCATGCTTTTCTATCACTTGTGGTTCTCCATACATTCAGAGGCTAACACAGGACTTCCTGGTGTATGAACCACGAGGCACTAGTCCTGAGGCATACATGATATATGAAAAATAGATAAGTAAAAGTACACTCATATGACTTTGGGAAATGCTGACTTCAACTGAAGTCAAAGAGACTATTTCCTGAAGGATGTCTCAGAGCCTTAACAGCAATACTGTGGGATATGAATCTCTAAGAGGAGAGTAACAAAACTTTGATCAGAGAACCCTTTTGGGCTTGTGGAGGGACTGGAACGGTTTTTGATCCATGCAGTACCTATTAAAACAACTGCATTCCTAAGACTCCTTCCATGACTTATGTCTTCTACTTAGAAGTTAGAAGCAATTAAAAGGCATCAACAGAGCAAAATAAGTTGTAAGGATAGAGACGAACACATACCTGGTCAAAAATCCCCATGGCTAAAACAGGCAGTGATGTGTAGACAATGTTAAAAAGGGTAATGAACCACGGGTCATAGACGGTCTGAAAAGAAATAACACATCAGTGAGAAACACCAGGAATGAGACTATTCACCTATTGGCTCTTGGATTACATATCTCAATTTCCTGAGGAGGGTGAGAGTTCAGTTTTGCAGTCAGACAGACATGAGTTCTCCCCCAGGCTCTGTCTCTTAACAGCTCTGCTGCCTTAGTGTGTTATTAGAGCTCTCTAAACTTCCATTTCTCCATCTTAAAATGAAGCCATACTCTCCCTGCAGAGTTGCAGTGGGGATGAAAGGAGATCACATATATAGAACACCTCACACAACACTGGACACATACAAGGCTCTGGACTCTTGTGGTGGGTTGTTATTTCATTCTTCAGGTTTTTGATGGCCTATAATGAATCCAGTGGTCTAATCTAAGTGATACACAAAGGAGCCACTAAAATCTTCAGAGAGAGATGCAGAAATTAACTTGTCAGCTCTACCCTGAGAGCTTTTTCTTGGGAATGGTTTAAAATAAGGTGGGTATGGAGCTAGCTGCCCAGGATACTGGGTATAAACAAGTAAGACAATAAAAATAGCCCCTCACACCTATATAGAGGACTTCCTTGCATAATTCTTACTAAAAGTCAGTGAGGCATGTAAAACAGGTATTGTATCCCCACTTTGTTAATGAATACATAGAGATGTAGAAACAGAATCTTTCAGAGTTACAATGCTTAAAACAGCCAAAGGCAAAACTTAAAATCTAGGTATCCCACTTCTGACCAATGTCTGTTCTACCACTGATATCATAAATTCATTGACACATTCATTCAATAAATATTTATTGAGAAACCACTATGTGCCAGAACCACTAGGTTCTAAGCAATGGTAATTCAACATGATCCTTTGGATAAAAATTCCTCATGAAGCTTGCAACCTAATGATGGCGGGAAACGTATATGGGGTAAGTGAGTTAGAAGATAATAAGTAATAGGGAGAAAAGGGGAATGGGAAATACCGGAGGGTTGTAATTGTAATAAGGTGATTGGAGAGGGTCTCACTGAGAAGTGACATTTGAGAAAATGTTGTATGCAACAAGGGTTGGCATGCATTCCTCCAGGGTCACAGCCCAGAGGAGGAGTCTTTAACAGCATCCCAGATGCCAATTCCTATCTACCCTGAGTCCATCAGAACTGCAGCTCAGTCTCTCTCTTTCTTCTGATGAGGGAATGCTTTCAACAACTCTACACCTAGATATACAAGTTCAGAGTTTCTACCTTCATGTACCAGGAGACATAGGAGGTCGATCAAACAATACATTGAATGTTTAAATTTAAAAATATTTATTACAGGAAAAGACACATTGCCACTAATCCCCCTCAGAATAGTCCCCCTTGCTTCAATTACACGTAACCCATCGTTCTTGCCACATTCTGAAGCAGTTCTGAAAGTCCTCTTTCCTGAATGTCTTTAGTTGCGCTGTTGTGGCTGCCTTGATTTCCTGAATCATTTTGACTTTGGGGAAGAGCCAGAAGCTGCACAGTGCCAGATCCGGTGAATAAGGTGGATGAGAATACACCGTAATGTTTTTATTTGACAGAAATTGCCATATACCAGAAGCGATGTGAGACACGGAGCATTGTCATGATGTAGGATGATATATGGCACACTTTAAAACACACCTTCTCTCAACCATAACCCAACTGACTGCACCAAACAAGTTGAAACTTATCACACACACGCTGTTACTAAGGTTCCGCATGCTGCCTCCCATACTGAAGATCCCTGCCTTTCCACTGGATGGCGCTCAGCAGCAGCATTCACCGTATTTTGTGATCACAACGGAAAGGCTCCGTGTCATATATCGCTTCTGGTATGAAAATGTTTGTCAAATAAAAACATTATGGTGTGTCCTCAACCACCTATTCACCGGATCTGGGATCTGGCACCGTGCGACTTCTGGCTCTTCCCCAAAGTCCGAAAGACCATGAAAGGTAAATGTTTTGAATTGATTCAGGACATTGAGGTAACCATGACAGGGCAACTAAAGACACTCATGAAAGAGGACTTCCAGAACTGCTTCAGAAAGTGGCAAGAACGATGGGACAAGTGCCTTCAAAGTGAGGGAGGTATTTTGAGGGGCATTAATGGCAATGTGTCTTTTATGTAATAATTTTTTTTAAAATTTAAATATTCACCATAATTTTTTACCACATCTTGTATGAAAGTGCTCATTGCAGCACTGGTTGTATTAGCTCCAAACCAGAAACAACGAAAATATCTCTCAGGAGTGGAATGGAGAAAGACACTGTAGTACTATATTGATACAATGGAATACTACAGAATAATGAAAAGCAAGAACTTACAGCTATGTCCAAAAACACAAATGAATAAAAAATATAAACAATGTTGAGCAAAAGAAGCCAGACAAAAAAATATGATTCAATTTCAGTAAAGTTCAAAATGCACCAATCCATTCTATGTTGTTTAGGGTTTCATACTCGTGTGATAAAATTAAAAGACAAAGCAACGAAGTGATTATAAAATGTCAGGGTAATAATTACCTCTAGAGTTGGAAAAAGGGTCTGGCTAAAAAAAGGTAAGGGGAGCTACTGGGAGTTTGGCAACATTCTGTTTTTTTGTACTGGATCATAGTTACATGGGTGTTCGTTTTACAATTGGTTAATCTGACATTGAACTATTAGGTACTTTTTTGTAGATCTGTTGTATCCTACAATAAAAAAAGAAAATACGTGACCTTTTTAAATCATAGCCTGGCAAAACTGGGTGTATTTTAACAATCCCGGTGCCCATGCCACACCCCAGGCCAATTAAATCAGTATCTTTGGGGGTGGGATGATCCAGGCATCGGTAGTTTTAAAATTTTTCCCAGGTAATTCCACTGTGAAGCCAAGATTGGGAATTTCACTCACCCACATCCAAAAAAAAAAAAATACAGTAGCTGACACAAGTCCTCAACTATTTGGTGATGGCAACTGACTTCCATTCCTCAAATATATCAATTCATTTCATGATTGCAGTTTGGAAAAAATGAAGGGGAAAGCAGTTAAAACGAAGTCTTGTAGACTCAGGCAGAACCTGCTGCTGTCAAATCGCTTTATTCTTCCTCCATCTCATCCATCACCCAACTTCCACTCATGGAGAAGAGATGACTTCAGGTATTAGGAAGAAAGGAAGAATCTGGGCAATTGCGAGCTGCCAAACTGTAAGTAGCTGATGGTCTGGCAGAAAGTGCCACCATCATCACAAACTGGCTAGCTCTAGGTAAAACCTATGATTATTTGACAGCAGCGTTTGTAAACTGGCATTAGGATTTGAAGCCTCATTTCACAACCGCAGCAAGAGGGGACAGGAAGGGAAAATTACTGAGAACAAAGTTTAAGTGAGTTTTTGCAATTTCTTGGAAGAGTTTTCACTGCCACTCAGAATTACAATTAAAAAAAGAAAATCAGTTGATATTTACTGAGCACCTATCGAGTTTCCCCGAAAATAAGACCTAAGCGGAAAATAAGCCCTAACATGATTTTTCAGGATGACATCCCCTGATGGCAATGTGTCTTTATGTAATAAGCCCTTATGCGTCTTTTGGAGCAAAAATTAATATAAGACCCGGTCTTAAACATGGTACTATGTACCGGGCACCAGTTTAAGGACTTTACATATATTGACTCATGACATCCTCACAACCCTAGGAGGTCAGTGCTATTAATGGCCCCCAAATTACAGATGGGGAAACTGGACAATCAAGTTAGGAGATTGTCAATGTCATACATTGAACACAAAGATTTTCAGAGTGTCGTCTAGGGAACATTTAGGAGATCCACAATGTCGAATCTATTTTCACAATGATACTAAGAAGTTATTTATTTGCCCTTTTCACTCTCATTCTCACATAAATGTATATGACTTGTGATAACACAACCAACTAAATGCAGAAGCAGATCTGGAACTCAGCTGCCTCCTATTGTGCCAAATAGTAAGAGATTAAGTATAAAAAATGACACTCTTCTCACTAACTTATTTTTTGTTTTGGAAAATACAGTCTTTTTTTTTCTCGTTCAAATATGTTATTTAGGTAAACATTCTGGGTTCATTTTTTTTTAATGAATTAGTAAAAGAATTTTAAATTTTTCTCCATTTTAATTTCTAATATGATATATATTGATAGATAGGGTCTTGAGATCATAAAATTTGAGAACTGCTGGCCTAGCAAGTGTCAGGACCAAGTTCTTGGCCTGGTACTCTGGCCTCAGTATTCACAGCAATTCATACATTGCATGAAACCACCTCTCTCGATCAGTGGTATCATTTGACAAGTTGTCTTAAAGGCCATTTCCCCATATTGTTTTATATAAGTTGAGAGTACACAATAAATACAATTTTGTATGCTGGCTTTTGTCATTTAAAATGATAACATTAGCATCCAGCTACCCAGGTTAAAATCCTCCAAAGGCTTCCCATTTTACCTGGAATGGAATCCAGACTCTTCACCATGGCATAAACCCCTTCCTGATCCCATGCCTGCCTACCTCTTCAAGTTCACTTCACTGCACTCCCTCACTCACTGAGCTTCAGCTTCACTGATTGTGCTTCTCTAACTTACCAGGCTCAATTTCTACCTCAGGACATTTGTACTTGCTATGCCCTCTGCCTAGAATACTTTAAGCCCAGGGTGTTCATATGAAAGTTTCCTTCTAAACACTTAGGACACAACTCCAACGTTACCTCTTAACGATTACCCAGTTCTTCCATAATAATAATTCTGAATAATAATTCTTTATTATCTGTCTTCATCCTACTAGAAGATAATCTCCATGAAACAGACTTTTTCACAACTACAATTCTGATGCCTAAAGCAGTGTCTAGCCAAAGGTAGGTGCTCTATAAATATTTGTTGAGTTAATTATTTTACAACCTTTTATAAATATTACATATTTAACGTGCTACTAGACATTCCCCTGAGAATGTGCCACAGGTTCCTCAAACTCAGCAAAATGCACACCTGAACTCATTCTCACACCTCCTTAACCAAACCTACCTCTGGTGTTCTCTGTATCAGTTTCTGACACCACCACATCCATCCCAGAGCCCAAGTGAGAAATCTAATATTTCTCCCTTTCTCCGACATTCACATCAAATTAATCCCCAAATCCCACTGATTTAAGCACACCAGATGGCTTGTGTCCCTGCCCAAGCCACTCTTCACTCTGTGACTTTCCTCCTGTAGTGTGCCAGCACACAGAGGTGCCCATCTCTCTTACTTCTCACCTGCTTCACTATGATTGATCCTTGAAGGGTCAGCCCAGGGATAGGTCTTCCAGGAAGCCTTTCTGAGCCTTGCTCACTCCCACCCTCCAGGGTTGGGTTCCAGCTAATTCTTGGTAGCACCATGACACTCCATACCTCATTGCTTCATAATTGTCGACTTATCATTATTTATGTGCCAGTTCCCAGTGCCACCGCCACTCGACTGTCAGCTCCTTTTGAGCAGGTTATACGATTCAGTCCTCTGTGTGGGTCCAAGAACCTAACTCCAGGCCTGGCATGTGGGCATGTGCTAAGTATTCAACGAAGGGAAGCTAATGTCTTACGGGTAACAGGGTTGGGGTCAGAGACAGAACTGGGTGTCCCTGAGTAAGACACTCAATCTCTCTGAGTCTTACTTTCCTTGGCTATAAAATGTTCTATTTAAGGAAAACTCCACTTGCTCCCTTCTTTGTGGGAGCAATTTATCACGCTTATACCATTTTATATAGAGTGAAAATACTCCAACTATAAATTATAACGTAAAAGCTTAGGGAACACAAACTCCATGATTTATAGAATACCACATTTAAATAAACCTTAATAAGGCTCTTAAACAGTTACTAAGGGCTTTCTTCTCTGAGACCACTGGCTTAGCTCTCTGTTCAAATAACGGGATGAACCACCTCTTTGGAGCCATGTCTCCCCTTTTTGCTGTGTGTTGCAGGGGGAAATTATATAACAATATATATTTTTTTTCTTTTTGGCCTTAAAAAACATTTGTCATTTAAAGAAAACACATTTTGGAATAAATATGAGGTGCTCAGCCTCAGCACATCTGTTACTGATTTGTGTAATTAGCAGAAACCCATTTGCAGGATCCAGGAATGGCCTGAGCCTGAGCACCCGCCCCTTCCTGGGTTTTCCACAGAGCACATCTGGATGGCGAGGGGGAAAGGAACCCCCATGCCAGGTTGAGATGGGCTCTCAGGTAACTAAATCCATGAAGTCGTCAAAGCCTTGAGATTAGTTGCACTCTTTCGTGTCACTTTCCAAACTTTTCATTATGAGTTTTCTTATATTGTTTGTCAGAACTAAAGTTTTTCTGGCCTTGACAACATAATTGTTTCCATATCACAGCAGAATTTAAAAGAAAAAAAAAAACAACAAAAAAACCATACACAGCTCTGTATCTCACTGACAATGATAAATTGTCATCAGATAATATCATCTCACAAGTACACAGTGCCAGTAGTTGCATAGTTTCAAACACGAATTTCCTAAATAGGGCCTCAACCAATGTCTCTTTTTTTTTTTTGGCTCTATACCTGGTGGGAACAGCTCATCTTTATTAAAAGTCCTGAGGGCATAGGGTGCTTTTGAAATGAGTTACACATACAAATAGTGCACACAAATCCACAGTGGACTCCATGAAAGTCATGTGGGCTTTGATAACAGATTAAGGATGAGGCATGTCCTTAAAAAGGATCTGTGATTCAGCTTAGAGACTTATTTGACCTTTTTCCAAACCCCTCTGGTCCAGAAATCTGGTTGGAAATCTCATCAGGACAGATTATATTTAAATTGTCTCAGTAGCAGTTTGGTTGTAGTGTTTGCTGGCAGAAGGTGGCTTCAAGCTTCCAGATGATTCTAGGAGGCAGTTTGCCTAGTGACAGGCTTGGCCTTTCTAAGGACCTAAGGTCTGGGAGATACGCCCCCAAGACATTAGTTCTCTCTCAGTAACGGAGTTAATTTCCTCCCCCAACAGTTACATTATACTGAGTTTTCCTGGATGTTTCTCCTTTAGATTCAAAATAAAGCAAACATTTGCCTGGTTAGGGATTTGGGGGAAGACGGTTTAAAAAGAGAAAAAAAAATGAAAAATAATAGCCTTTCCAAGATACAGCTTTCCAAAAATATTCTCCTTTCTAAGTCTGTGACAATTCAAGTGGCCACTTATCAAGCAGAGTAGACGGAGCACTGAAAAGAGAGTCGGAAGACTTGGGCTCCAGTCCCAGCTTGCCTTGGTTCTTGGGGGACTCGGGTTCTTCTTCTCTAAAGGGAATGGCTGGACTCATTATCTCTGACATTCCCTGCCAGAGCAAAGATTCTAGATTTCAACGAAACGTACGCTTTTTGTTCTGTACCTCAGCTGTTTCTCAGGAAAGTCCACCCAGGAAAGCAAGCAAAAGGAGTCTGGTTCTTCCCAGGCAGAGTCTTTTCTCGTGTGTCCCTAAGCAATCACAACAGAGGCGCGGTACTGACGTTAACCAGAAGAAAGTCCATAAAACAAGCACAGCCCAGCCTGTATCACATCATCATTCATCTGACATGTCCTAAGTGCCTTCATCCCACAGGCAGTGCACGATCCCACCCACTGGCCCTTTTGAGCCTCGCACGCCACAGCTAGACCGGCTTGCACATCTACCCCAGCCCACCTACCAGGATGGGGCACTGGCTAGAATCTACTGGGGCGATCATCAGAGAGGAACAGCCTGGATAAAATTTACCAGGCTCTGAGAGACAGGCCAAGGTAGTAAAGAAATAGCACATGTCACTTCATTAAGTAATTAAACTGGTGTTTTTAAAAGTCAACATTGTATGTAAGAAAGCACAATCTGTTTACATTTGGTCGATGTTTTCGGCTGCAGAGTGGATTACTTCAAAACAATCTGTGGAGAGGTGCAGGGAAGAAATATTTAGGTACTTATGAATCATACTGAGATTGGACAGAGTTGGCCCCAAGACATGGCTCATCCATGACAAATGTAATTTAAAAAAAAAAAAAAACAACAACAACAATAAAAAAAAAAAACTCTTGGTGGAAAAATAAGAGAAAGGTGACTATGGAATTATTCCACATCAATTTCACAGTTATGAAAATAAAATTGTTCTCAGAATGTAAGTTCCCTGAGGAAGGAATTGTATCCCTGTGGTCCATTCTGGTGTCCCTCGAGGCCAGCAGAGCACTTGGCCCTAAACGGGCACTCTGTTTATTCCTGTTAAATGAATGAGAATTCAAAGACTGTATCTTCTGTGTTGGAGGATGTGTGTGTGTCTCATTTATGACAGGATGGGTCATAAGTGACTGACGATCAGGCCTCCCAAGGAAGGCAAAGGCCTCTTAAACACATGCCTGCTCTTCCTGAAATCTTCCGAGTTTTTATTACTACCGTATTTTTATTTCACCATGGAGCTTTCAGTTCCATTGAAGCAATTTAGGAGAGTAATGGCATGGGATAGAGAGACATCAGATGTCCAACTTGCATTAACAGACTTGAAGTAAGCTACCTAATGGGTTTTCGAGGCTAAGAAAGCCTTGTCACCCAGCACATGGCTTTAGAGGCCAAAGCCAGCCAAATGATCTCAATGGGGTAAAAAAGTGTGACTCCAAAAGTACCCCCTATTCAAAAAATCTCATTCTCTAAAGACTAGTATCTCTCCCAAATATGTTGTTTTCTTTTCACTTGCCTCATTTACAGCATATCATTCTTAGAAAAACAGGGCTAAGAAAAAATGCCAATAGATTTTTCAGTTAAACCTGTTGCTAATCAGGACCTTCTCGTGAAAAACAGGGAATGGGAAAGAGACAATTCCAAGAGGTCCTCACAGCCAGTTCTTGGTATCACCACACACCAGGCCACTTATATTGGGTGGGTCTGGGGAAAACCAGAATTTCCATCTTCATAGTGGAATAACGCCTGTTCTAGAAGATGCTTTTGCTGTACAAAATACCGTTAAGTATGACCCCTCTTCAATGCCATCCAGTTTTAAAAAGATTTTTCTAAATGAGTTGACTTTAAATGAAATTTTAGAAATGAAAAAGAGATTTCTAATTCAGCTAACTGCCGGTCTGTTGGAACATGTTCAGGTACGTGGGGGAGGGTTTTCCTCGTTTTTCTTTATAGTCTCATACCTTTACGCAAGCCAGCCCCTGAATCCCTGCAGGTAGGTAGACTTTCAGGCCTCAGACCTCCACTTAATTTTGGAAACATTCATGTACTCATTTGAGATTAGCTGAGCTCCTGAAGTTGTCCCAGATCCTCATAAATTTCTCCTTTTCCCATGCTCTCATATTAACTTCAATTACAATACTTCTGTTGGACTTACTATATGCAATTCTTTATTTTCCCAATGAGAAAATGAGTTCCAGGTGGGTAGGGACTTGTCCTATTCATCATTTTGTTTTTTCTTCCCAAGATGGTAAAAAAATATTCCTACTAGCAATTTGACAATGTCATAGGACTCACAGCCAAGGGCAAGGAATAAATATTCAATTTAAAATGGCAACAATTTAAACATTCATAAAATCAGAATAGTTAAATAATTTATAATAAATCCATATTTCAGAATGCCATTAGGAAAAAAATGTAAAGAATGTAAAATGAGGGATTTCTCAAAATGTGATTTTTTTAAAATAAGAAAGATACAAATGGTATGGTCTTAATATATAAAAGTTGATATATATTCACATATAATTATTTTTACAATCAGAGAAAAACTTTGAGGATGGTGGAAAGACTTTGCAGGAGTTTAACTGTAAATCCTCCACACTTTTGCACGTGAAAACAGGGCTCTTTTGTCCCCTAGACTAGAGTTAATTAAAAAAATGGAAGTTTTTTAATGGGAGAAAAATAGCTTGTTCCTATGGAGATAGTATTGTTAGCATAATTTTGTCCTTCATACATCTTACTGCCTCCAAAACATTGGAACTAAGATAAATAGCAGGGCATTGTGAGGTTTTGAAACTGTCATTGAAGAGACATCTATTCCAGAATTTCCCAAAGTGGGTTCTATATGGCACATATTCTATAGGACATTATGCATATCGCTTGGGGGGGAAACAAAAAAACAGGGTTCTGTGCCCAATGAGTTTGGGTACTAATACCAAATCTCACTGACTCTAAGACACACTTTACTGTAAGAGACACCATTATTGATGCCAAGATTAGACCAAATGAGGAATCTAATACAGCTAAGGCAGCTAAGGGCTGAATTCTTAGTGTGAGAGTGAAGGAAAAATCCATGTGCAGAAGGGAATGCAACAAAATGTGACTGTCAACCTTGGTGCTAGCTAAAGGGAGAGACAAAAAATTATCTCCTGAGAAGTTGCATCACAAATGATATTCACCAGATTTACAATTCAAAAGATCCTGGAACAGATAAAAAGATTGCAGGTAGGCAGTGTCCCCAGAGAACTGGCAGAAGCCAAATACTCTCTGGAAAAAAGTGACTTCAGGAGTAATGCCATCAAGAACAGTGTTAGTTCCCCTCACAAGACGACCAACTGGCAACTATCCATAGACAAGCACCATTGTGAAAATCCAGAACTGGGGAATGAGGCTGAAGCACCCCCACCCCTCCCAGACCACAGAGACAGAGAAGGAACATACAAGAAGAGAAGCAGCTATCCTCTGACCACATCGCTCCTCTCCCAGGCGGCACAGCCCTGCACCCAGTGGGGAAAAAAGAGCCCAAGATGGACATTCAGCTCTCTGAGCACTAAAGGACACTTCCCGGGAGGCCCATTCCCCTCTTGCCTCAGTGGAATAACTGGGGGAATCTGCAGGAGCTCAACCCTTGAGCAGCAGAGAGACGGAGAAGGGGGGCGGGGCCTACAGCAATCAGCACTCAGATTAGGCAGCTCTTACTCCTACTCTGGTAGCTCTGGAGCAGAAATCCCAGCAGGGGCTCTGCCCATCTGCAATTAAATCAAATACTTAAGAAACTGAATTCTAGACAGGTGATGTGTTTTACAGCTGGGTTTAAACATCAGCTACTCATGTCTTTGGAGCAATCATGGTTCTCCCTTGCTGTTCTCTTTTTAAATGTGAACATTGGCGAGAGAATTAAAAATCTAGTTGCTTAACATCTGACTGACCCATTTTATCAGATCCTGAAAGCAGAGCATAAAATCATCTAAATGTAGAGGTTAGAAGTCATTAAACACTAGTTTCAACTTCACAGTTTTAACAAACAACTTTGGCCGTCAACCTGCCTATCCAATCTCGGTGTGTCTGTATATTGTACAAATCACTAACAACTTTTCTGTGCCCAAACAGTTCTGAGTGCGGATTAAGGCGTCCCTGCATAGTTTGTGATTATTCAAAAGACCCAAATCTTAAAATATGAAAACTGGATCTCTCAGAGACAGAGCTTAGCAAATAGCCTTGCATCATTCTTACAAGGAGGGAAAGAAAGTACAGCCTAGGAAGGCACAGGCCACACTCCCATACTTATCTGTGCCAGACAACGGTGGAATTGTGAGCAGGTAAATATCCCCATCACAATGCCTTCTCAAAGTAGAGCTAAGAAAAGTTTTATTTCTGAGAAGCTAAAATCAAGACTTTGCTTTACTTCAGCTATCTAGAGATGATCAAAAATATCAATAGAGTCTGCTTTTAGTTCTGGGAATGTTATCCTTAAAAGAGAAAATTAGGAGTGGGTATAGGTGTCCCTCACTTTAAGAAATCTCAACTTTTCAGAAAAAGAAAACGATATACAAAACCTATTTTCATTACAAAAAGGATTTTCTAATCTCCCCTGGCACATTTAAGATAATATAGAATGCAAAGATTTAATTCATCCTCATTTTTTCTGGAATAAAATGATTGACAAAAGTTAGCTTCATGCATGTCATTGAAACCAGTGATTAAACCCAAGAGGAAGAACAACTGAAGAAATCTCTAATAAGTTATGGCCACCGTTTCATTTTTAAGGACAATCTTTTTCTTTTGTTGTTGTTTAAAACACTAACACCTTTTTTATTCATAAGTATATTTAAATGCGATAGGACTTACATTTCACAGCTGATACCCACAGTCAAACGTTCCTGATATCCAAGATATGGGATTAAGTAATATCCTTTAATATGAATATGAGTGGATACAAAAGTAGAATCCTAATTTATAAATTTGCTAATTTTTCTTCCTTACCAATACATAATCTATATATTAATTTTTAGCTACCGTCAAAACATCCTTGCTATCAGGGTATCAATGACTTCTCCCTGATTTAAAATATTTACATTCAGTGTGTTAGGTGAGTGACCGATAGAGATACCTCAACATTTCTTGTGAATGTTTCTCATACTTCTGAATTAAAACTCTACATCAAGCTTACCTGTCATCATACAAAGACAATTTAACTAAAAACTTAACAACGCACAGGAAAGAGTACCTACTGGTTATTATGTAAATAAGAGAAGAAGAAATAAAATTCCAACTAACTATATATTGTTCTTGGGTTCAAAGTTCAAGTCAACTATCAATTACATAACTGCCATACTGTCACTTGTATTAGGCACATAAAAATGTTTTTTACTAGTAAAGCGCCATGAGGAACAGTCATTTACAATCCAGGGGGTCTTAATAAAGGAAAGAAAAGTGCTTTTTTACCAACCTGGGCTGAGAAACCGCAGAAGAAACCGAACCAGAAATGCACAAGTGTGAATGCAAAATTCTTATAGAAGAAATAGCATAAGAACTTGCACATTCGGAAATAGGACCACCTTCCATGGACAAGGAGAAGCCTTTGGAGGTATCTAAACTGTGCAAACGAATAGTCGCTGGCTAAGACCGCCTGCAGTCCTTCCTGGCCGCTGATGCCAACGCCGATGTGAGCACCTACAAAGGAAAAGAGGAAGGCTTTCATTCCCCAAACAAAGATACAGTCTCTTTGGGAACTTGTCATTCCATTTTTATATTATTATTCATGTACAGAAAACGTACAGTATAGCATTAGTAACTTTCACGTATATTATCACATGAAACACAATTGGTATTTATTCTAGTTTTACAAAAGAGGGCATCAGCTCAGAAAATTTGAGTAACGTGCTCAAGGTTTTACAATCTGTAATTTACAGGTGAAACTGGGACTCAACCCAAGGGTTGGGATTATAGGACCAGTGTTCTTTCCTCTACACCAATGTCCTTTTCTGGCCTAAAAATGTACAAATGATTTAGTTACAAAGAGGATTTTTTTTTTTTTATGAATACTAATAATGGTAGACCCATTAGATCCAGAGTGTTCACTCAGAACCACTGGGAAAATGAAGTTGTCATGCAGTCTCCATTATATACGGCCAAATGCTGACCCTGAAGGCGCCAGATAGGCAGCATTCCCCGTTGAGCGAATGTTCTCTTACTTTTGATCATGCTGACATCGTTGGCTCCATCACCTATGGCCAAAGTGACAGCATTTCTGTGCTTCTTCACCAGTTCTACTACTTGGGCTTTCTGGAGTGGCGTCACTCGGCAGCACACCACAGTCTTACACATGCAGGCAATTTCTAGGAGCTCACTCTTGACATCACTTTCTAGGACATGAGCCTGTGTGATTAAAAAAAAAAAAAAAAATCCAGACTAGAACAAGAAACAATAAACAAGAGACATCATTTGGGAGGCAGATTTCTTATTTCTCAACTGATTTCTTTTCTAATTCACTTCAATAGTCATTGTCAATTCAGGGTCACACAAGCAACAACAACCAAGTAAAGAAATGAGTATTGAACTCCTACTAAGTGCCAAGTTTTAGAATAAACATAAAAGACACAGTCCTTTTACATGTCTTCCTTGACACATTATCATGCTGCACTGGAGAGATACAGTTATTATAAATGCCAGAGAAGTTCCAGAATCTCTGGAAATAAGGAAAAACAAAAGACAGAACCTATCCATCACCTCACCAAGTTTACAATTAACTACAAAATGATGGCAATTTGTTTATCCTACATGATGGAATTTTTGCTTCTTTTGCATTGTTGTTTTGTATATTTAGTGTTTGTTGTGGTTGTTAATGCACAGTTGAATGAAAAGCAGATAATCTGGAAATTAGCCCTTGAAGAGTAGTGATTGAAATCCAGAGGACTGTGCAAAAGAGTGGCATGCGAAAAAACAGGTGGTGGCTCCCACAGGGTTCCCCAACCATTTCCACCCTCGCTTCTCTCCAAGTACATAATAGCCTTTACATATGCCAAGAAATAACTTTAAAAGAAAGCATAATCTTTTGTAATTAACTGTGAATTTTTTTTTTTAGAAAACATCTCACTGTACATTACTTAATAAACACAATAAGAGGAAACGGGAATCCACCTAAACTTTGAGTCATCAGTATCTTTGAATGAACCTTTGGCAAGATATTCACAGCTCATCACAATTGGTCCTTATATTTCTCTTGAGTTCTGTGTTCTACCACCACCTTTAACTTTACTCTTTACTCCCTTCATGCCAAATTGCTTATTTCCATAATTTGACGTTCTTTCTTGCTTCTGCACCTTTGCACTACTGTCTCCTCTATCTAAAAATACCACTTCCTCCAGGAAGTCTTCCCTGACTTTCCCAAAGGAACTAAATGTGTCTATGCTCTCAAGCACTGTGTTCGTTCCTCTTTAGAGTATTTGTCATACCACTGTGAGATCAGTTCTTGCAACAGATGGCAATCCCTAACACAAGGACCATGTTCTATTCACATCCTTATCTTCAGGTTCTAGTACTATGACCTAGCATGCTTAGTACAAGTTAATGGTATGACTAGAAGGATGGATGAATAAGTACAAAAACATGACACTGGTAGAAAATTCTCATGTCAAGGCCTATAATTCCTAGGGGGAAATGGTGAATTAGCATTCTCAAATAAAAATACCCTTTCTGAAAGAAAAAGTATGTAACTAACTATCTTGCCCAGAATAGTCCCCTTTTCTGTATTTTCTTTTTCCTTTGTTATCAACAAATGAAAACCTAAACTCGGACTCTGAGAAAGACCCAATTATATTCTGCAAAGCATCAAGATTTAAGCAAACTGGAATTATAATTTGTTTTGTGTTTTGTTTGTTTGTTTGTTTTTTTAGCCTTTGACAATGCTATCAGAAACATGGTCAGTTCTCCTTAAATGGAAAATGACATTTCATAGTTTCACAAGCTTTAGGCATTGATGCTGAAGGGGTTCTTAAAAGCATCTATCTTAGCTCTTCCTTTCAACAGATTTAGAGACAGAGGGAGAATAGTGTGTTATCACCTGCATAATTTAACCCACCACACATTGGTTTCTTTGAGCCTGAGGGAAAAACCAAAGTACAGCTCATTGGCGACCTTTTCCATATTGTGGTCCCCGGGCAAGTTAGCTTGGAAGCCACGTGCTCCAAGTCCCAGTTGACAGGTTCATAATTTTCAGTTGCTATTCATTTGTGCAAGGGAGAAGTTCGTGTCATCTGGACAAACTTTCAACTGAGCTTGGCCTGCAGCTGAGCTCTGTAACTTTCCACGGTGTAGAAGGCAACACATCATTACGTCTGGAATCCAGCTGGATAATGCTCTAAGCACTAAGAGCTAACAGACAGCTGATCACAAGGGGGAAAGTACAATATATGCATATCCAGCTTCTTTGGTCCTCTAAGAAACTATCTAAAAGAAGATAACATTTATTTTTCAAACTCCAGAAGTGAAAAATGATCATCAAAGCTGAAGAAAGATGTGAGATTAGCTCTTTTTGCATATAAATGATAATTTTACTGGAGCGCAATCAGAGCTTTTGTTTTCTAAATTAAAAACTCAGAAGAGCGTTTTGATATTTGTTCAAGATTTGGAACCTGAACTACATTAAAAGTACAATGCAAGTTTATTCTATTACGACAAGAACCAGATTTCCTAATCAAAGCAAATTGTTTGGCATTGCTGTAAAATGCTGCTATTTAGAAAAAGCACCAGAGGTATCTTAATGGCAATAATTTGGTGTGGTAATTATATGAAGGTCGGGTTGTACTCTGCAAATCACAAACATTAACATGAGCAGTAATTGTAATACATTCATCCAGTTGCATTATTTTAATTAAATAACAGTGAACTGTGACACTCTCCCTTAGAAAAGGTCTTAAATGATATTGCTAAATGGTTTATAGTCATTTAGACAAGATTGATATTCTGTGATTTCAGTATTTCTTTGTATCCTCCCCCTTCAGTGTGGTGGTTCAAGCAATAATGTATGAAATATATATTAGAAGTTTCCTTTCCTTTTGCAAACAGGAAATCATTACATATGCCTTGCTTCCAGTAGTGTCATTTGTTTGGAAAACACAAAAGGAGATCTCATTGTGACAGTACAAAAAAAGACAACTATTAGGATGAAGAAAAAGAAAGAACAAAGCCTTAAGTGAACTCACCAAACTGTGGCCATTTATGATTAAGGCATAATCTCCTGTTACGGTTTCTTCTACAACTGAGTCCAGCTCTAGCTGCTGCTTTTTTTCGAAAGCTACATGGCCATTGGAAAAGCTTCTGTCTTGTCCAAACAAACTTTCCTTTGCTTTCCTTAAAAGAAAGGGAAGAAAGCAAATCATAACAAAGTATACAGAGCATACCTTTTAACTTTAACAAGAGACTAGCTTAGAGGTAAATTCATTTCATCACTATTCAGACAGACTGTGGCATAAGATTCAGTTTCGGTAAGCAAGCTGGGTAATTCTCTGTGATAGGGATACCATAGCAAATTTCCAAATTCCAACAAGTAGGACGGTCAACATAATAAAAACATAATCATCTTGAATGTTTTAAATTACTTATAAGCTAAATCACCATCTTAATCTGTGCTTCAATTAGCAGCTCTTGATAAATTTGGCATATAAGGTTGAGCTTCAAGAGCTTAAGAACCACTGATCTGTCACATGATGTCATTAAATAATGAAAGACTAAAGACAATTGATGAAATCTTCTAGGACTTCTGGGGCATCTATATAGTAAATAAAGTAATCAATCTGGAGAACAATGTAATATCATCCATCTTAAAACAGCAGGCTTCTAAGAACGACATCTTTTATAAATTTGACAATTAAAAACAAATGATGCCATTTACTGAATTGGCAGAGTCATTATAATACAATGGAATATTTTAAGTGAAAATTGTATTCATCAGCTCAAACAATAGAATAAGTCTCTAAAGAAACTACAGACACCCAAGTGTAGAGGGTCATTCCAAAGGGAAACTCCCTTTACTGTCCCAGATCTAATCAGCAGAATAATCTTGCACACATCCCATCCATCTCTGAGGAAGAGGAAGATTGTATGGTGAGTCAATATCCTTAGAAGTGGCATTTTACTTTTCTCTTCAAAATGGAAAGATGATGCTTTTAAAGGAAGGGAAATTTCCTCTCCAAAGACCCTTGAATGACAGGCTTTGAAGTAACATAGGGCAAATTGACAAGACTACAGAACTTTCAACCACAACCCGGGAGCTGTACAGCAGACACTCCCTGAAGATGAGTGTCAAAGTCTGCCACCAACACTTTCGGCTACAACTCACATATACAAAATGAGTGCGCGTGAGAAAATGGGGAGTGAGAGGCCAGAAAATGGATGTTTTGGCTTAGAGAAAAATGAAATGATTCCCCCAAGGCTCATTCTACACAGAAAATATTTAATAAAATGGTTTTATGCTGTTGCTCCTCTGAAAGAAGGGAATGTTCACTGTACTGAAACAACCATTTTAATCTTCAACTTTCTAACTATTTGAAAATGTAACATTAATTGTTTACATGCTAAGTTTAAAAAACAAAACAAAACAAAAAACCCTATCTTCCAGCTCAGCATCTTCTGCCGTCCAGGACCAAAATCATAGCCTGTATTTAGGAACCCCAGCAACCCAGAGGTTACATACCCAGAGGCCACATACCCCTGGCTCCAAGGATGATATTATGCATTTAGCTATCAGTTTCCAGAATAAAAAAAATTATAAAGTCAGAGTGCTACGTGTGAAATTTAAGAGTTAGGATGGGGAAGGGGAGGGAAAGCAGACATGAAAAATGATTGTTTTAAGTGGGAGGACCAGACTATTGCATCAGATAACCATGTCAGGGAATCCTTCTCACAGACATGAAAATTTACAGTCTCATATAATGAAGAAAGCAAGAGAGACAAGTTCCTCGAAAATGAACATTCTTCTGACAATGTTGCAGAGCTCATAAATTGGGTCCTAAGAGAGTACCAAAGGGCAAAAATCTCCTGAGGTTTCCTTTTTCGTAAAGTTCACACTCGCTGTATAAATGACACAATCTCTGTTTTCCCCCCAGAGAATGAAAACATTCCAAAGAAGGGTGAAGTTCATGAAAGTATTGGCTGAAATTTTATTTACTTAGGATTTTTCCCCCCCTAAACTGTCTTCCTAACATTTCATATGAACCCTTTCCAGGCAGACAAGGCACAGTTTTTCTAGCTCTGCTTAAATTCCCAGCGCACTTCCTCTGCACTGGCCAACCCTCTAGACTGGGCTCAGAGGTTTTAAGACCTCTGCCCATGCTCTATTACTGTCATTTCTTTTTTCTTCCTGGAATTTAGCTCTTCAAATACCAGCTGGTTCTCACAAAAACAATTTATTAGGATGGCAAAAGCTATGCATAACTCCCTTCAATGAAGATGAACTATATATTTTTGCAGGCATTACACACAATGCTTAACCACAGAATACAAATAACACATGCTAAAACAAAAGCATGCCTTTTTTCCAAGCTTTGTAATAAAGGTCAGTCTATTACAATGTTGGCATGCAGAAATGAATTAATGGTTGAAGCAACCGTGGCATTCACAGCCCCATGCCACCACAAACATGGCAAAGCAGTTAGACCCACGTTGGCTTACATGCAGTCTGTAGAGAAGGGATGGCAGGGAAAGGAGTCCTTTTGTCAGTCAGTCCACTTAAGGCATTAAAAGTGTGAGGACATAAATTAAAGTCATGACATCATGTTTGAAAGAAGACAATCTTGACTTTGATGTAATAGCATTAGGGTTGGGGCCCAGAGACCTGGGTTTAGGCCTGAGGACTGCTTCTGGCATCTCATGTGCCCACAGCTGAGTTATCTGACCCCTGGCCATTTGATTAGTCAGTAACAGGCCCAGGCTAGAACCCAGGACTTCTAACTCCTAGTTCTCGGTCTACCATACTGAACAGGTTTACCCATAGATTCAGCCACAGGTTGCCTCTATGTTGAGATAAAGATAGAATGCCAGAAGAGCAGGTAAGGGGCTGCAGTACTCTGCCAACTGTACCGAAGCGGAGAGATAGATGAAATTTTTATTTCAATCCCTAGTTCCCCCCTTTACTACCTGTATGACCTGTAAGACATTAAACCTCTGAACCAGTTTAGAAACTGTGTTCTTTCTTAGAAACTGAGGGAGTGGTACCAGCCAGTCAGACTGGTTGCTACCAGCTATGAAAACTTGGGTAGCTGTACCCACGTGTACTAGATCTCTAAGATTACTTAGTGCTCTACAGTTTTACCATTTATGATAGAAACTTAACTTACTAAAAACCTTTTGCCTGGGGGACTAGAAGTTGGGAATTAGGAACAAGATGCATTTTTGTTGGGCCTGCATAGTGTTTCAAAAAAATCTGTCTACAGTTATGGGCAATGTGATGTTCACCTTCACCAAGTGCTAACGTCTTATATTGGCTACTGTCTTATATACAGCGCAGGTCATACAACTAATGCTACCTCCTTGGCCCTGGAGACAATCAACCCTGCTAATTCAAACAACTAACTTTCCACCAAGGAGATGTTCAAAAAAAAATGCATATTTTGTTGATTAAGGAGGAAATATCAATTCCTACGTATATCACTGGGATACTTCTCAGAAGCAGTGGAGTGGAGTCACTTCATGGTTTAATTATCTATAAGACATCAATTTTTCTAACAACAAAGCATGTAATCAAGGCAACAAAAATGAAACATGGAATTTTGCCTGTCACCCCAAGCAAAATTATATTCTCAGTCTGTTTTTCTTTTGGGCAGACAACATATGTATTGATGAAATGTAATAAACACAGTAATCTTCTGAGAAACTGTAAAAGAGTTTAATTGTAGACCTCTGAGCGTGTCCTCAGTACTAGAGCAGGTATGGCAGCAAAATTAACCCAGGATTCTAACTGTCTAAAATGGTTTCATGCCACTAAATTTCAAACAAGTCATATGCATAATATGCATGAAAACTACATATCCATGTTTATGAAATAATCTAAACACATTTGTCAGGTTTAAAAATAAGCATTTAGGTCATTTCCTCCGAATAGCTACTGGATTCTGTTCTTTTGATATATTTTATTTGTTTTTGTATGAATTCTCACTGATCTCAAAAGCATAACACAAGAAAACTGAAGGGTATAAATTTATGATTTCAATAGTTCATCCCCAAAACTATGAGTTTTGATATAAGTATCCAAGATTAGAATTATAGAGAGCACCTCCAGCAATAAATTTCCTTGGATGTTCTTTTCTCCCCAATACTAATAGTAAGCAAATGCATACTGTAAATGTATTGATTTCTCTTACACATAATTTTCTACCATGCATTGCCTCTCAGTTTTAGACTCTAAGAAGGGGGTGATCTCTAAGTCTGAGTTGAAATAAGCATTATTTGCCAGTCAGTTAACCAAGGTGGCCACAAGGGTACTGAAATAATTAGTCTAGATAGAAATTATTTTTTCCCTCTGAAATTTTTTTCTTCTCATTAAAAAACTGGAGATAATTTTTTGGCTTTTTTTTTAATTGTAAAAGTATTGCATGAATACTATTACAACTTCAGATAATACAAAGAGCCATAAAAAGAAAGCAAACATTATCCATAATTCTATCAACCAGAGAGAACAACAGTATATGTCCTCCAGAGCATGATGGGTAGGTAGATAGATATGGATATAGATGCATAGTGTTTTACATATATATATATATATATATATATATATATACACACACACACACACATACACTCACATACTTTTTTTAAAAAAGGGTTTACAGTATGCATGATATTTCATAGTCTCATTTTTCACTTAAATATACCATGGATATCTTCCAATGTCAATAAACATGTAATAACTTTTAATGACTACATAGTATTCCATTGCACGTATATGAGTATATCATAGTTATTAACAAAATTTTTATGGCTGGGTATTTGAACAATTTTAATTTTATATTTTCATAATTTATATAGCAATGCATATTTCTTTATATACATATTCATACATTTGTCCATTTATTTTCTTAACAGTAATTCTTAAGAGTAAGAATCATTGGGTCAAAAGTGTACGTATATATAATTTTGAAATATATTGTAAATTTGCCCTCTAGAAAGTCTCCACCAATTTATACTCCCAACAATGGTGTCTACGAATTCACATTTCTCTACTTTGCTTCCACATAACAATGGTTATGTCATCTACTTAGTCGACCCATTGTAGCTGGATAAAATCTTGAGATAACTTTGGGTCCCCACCCCTTCTGCAATCAACGCAGCTACCACAGGTGACTCTCTCTGTTAACTCAGAAACAGACCTTGCCTCAGGGGGATCTGACAGAGACAAATACAAGGGACATTTAAAAAGAGTCAAGATCTTGCTTTTTGAGTACCAAAATAGACTTCTGAAACCCATAGCCATGACATCATTCTGAATTTCAGCAATCTGGAATTTCACTAATTGGGCTTTTTCAGAGGGAAGAAAAACGTTTCTTCAAGTCTCAAAAGTCTAATCCTTAAAAGAATTTGGGCATAAAATGTTGCCTCAAGCAACAGACTAGAAAGAAATGACCTCTTTCTCCATCTTCCATTCAGCCTAGAGTAGAGGAACACTGAAGAGGAGCTTAGATGCTGCTGAGTCACTCAAAGAAGCCTGGGTGCTGACCCATACCCTGGACTGGTGGGAACCATGTGGGTAATGAAATCCTCAGGTAAATTTTGGGGAATCTGAGTATGGAAGAGTTGCTACCGAAGGACAGTGACGTGGAGGGTGTTAGAGTAAAGGGATTTCAGGAACAGAAGTAGCCATATAAGAGCACAAGTGTTTGCGGACACAGAGAGGTTAGGAAGAGCAGCCAAACTTCATGTTTCCCCAGGAGGGTGTGAACATCATCCCAGAGGGACGGCCAGCAACGCAAAGAGACCAGAGACCAGACAGGGACCGAAGTGGGAAGCACTAGATGGCCAGCAGGGCAAACGCTGAGAATCACTGGCACATAACGCAATTGTGCATCCTACACTTGAACAAAATTTACCCCCAAGTGCCTAGTTCAATTGTTCTATCATCAGGCAGAAAAGGGGTCCAAGTTCAGTTTTAGAAAATTTAATGAGTTTCTGTTCTTGCACATCTGAAAGTATTCTGGGCTGTGAAGTCAGACAAGCTAGAATGACAAAGTATCCTTCTACTTCTCTTGACATCAAATCAAATTCCAAATCCTATTCATTCTACTTCCAATATAGCTGTCAATTTCACACCACTCTTTCCTTCCCCATTGTTATAATCTCACTGCCTTAGTTTAATCTTCATCATCTCTGTGCTTGAGTATTCTAACAGTGTCCTGAAGCATTCCCGATACCATTCATTTTCCCATCAAACATACTCAATCTATCCTGTCACCAGAGTGTTATTTCTAAAATGCAAAATTAGGTTTGTCACGCTTCTGCTTCTAAGCAATCTACATCCACCCTATACCTTCAGGATAAAGTATATAATCACTTTTGTTTGCCAATCAATCTATCACCAATCAACCTCTGAAAAATTATTTCCACCTTTAGGTCTATGGTATACTCTAGCTACAACTTGGAATGTTGCTCCTAGAATATAACATGATTTCTTTCATGTTTCAGTGCTTTTGTCAGTGCTACCACTGACAACAACCTACAATATCATTATCCAATATAACCAATAAAGGAAGAGGATCCATAGAAGTGTAGTAGAGGTCAGCATAGTGTTTTCAATATCTTAAGAAGGTTAATAAAAAATGTAAATTTCTCTATGATAAAAATGCATAGAACCCCTAATTTTTTGTTTTGTTTTCTGTCATTTTTGGCAACCATGACATCAACCTGGTGTAGAAAACTGCTATATCATTCTGATTAGAAGCTATGACTGGAGATTGCATATGTCTTTGCCAAATAAAAATTGGGAGATTTAATTAATTGTTACTGACATAATTTTATTATTATTATTTATATAATTTCAATGATAGACTCCATAGAGTCTACTGGGGAAATATTAATAAAAGTAATCCTTTTGGTGGAAAGATTGGGAACAATGACTGAAGGAAAGAGGGAAGGAGGGAAAGGGAGAAAGTGGAGAAAGTGGAGAAAGAATGGGGAAGGTAAAGAGGATACTCGTTGATGGCTGTAAAATTTTCAATTCTTACCTCACTTAATCCCCCAATTAAAATAATCCATAGGGTAGGTATTTGTATATTTTCCATTGAACAAATGAAGAAACCAAGCAAAGAGAGGTTGAATAGCACATCAAAGTCACTCAGCTAGACACTGAGCTTGAAGTCAAGATTCTAACTTGGCTCCTATTAACAGGAAGTCTGTACTCTTCCACCTAACATCTGCTGTCTCTCCCTGAAATTTATTCTGCCCTAGTTGCTCATCTGGTGTCTGACCTCAAGTGAAGCAGTAAGATGCCTCAACAACTACATTTTTTTTTCTATTAACTATTTAAAGGGAGTAAGAATACATGCAAGGTGTGTTTAGGAAGACACGTGACAAGTGATTTGGAGCACAGGCTCTGGAACCACCTGCCTAGATTTGAATCCCAGCTGAACCACTGACTAGTTGTGAAACTTTGGGCACCTTATTTACACTATCTGTCTCAACTTCCTAACCTGTGAAATAAGGATAATGATAATGTCTACCATTGGGTTGTTTTGAGAATAAAATGAAATAATACATGTACACATATCCCAGGCATGGTCTCAAAGCATTTAGCAATAGGCTCATTAGAGTGTAGATCTCCTCACTACCTTCCTTTAGCAAGAGTTAAATTCCCCAAAAACACAAAAATTAAAAAACTTTAATTAATTAATTACCAAATTACTAATATTTCTCCCATAGACTCTGTGGAATCTACCATTAAAGTTATGGAAATAATAATAATAAATTATATCAATAATAATTAGATTTCTCAGTTTGTGTTTGGCACACACACATGCAATCTCCAGTCTAGCTTCTAACCAGCAGGATCTAGCAGTTTTCTACAGTGGGTAAAGGCAATGTAGAAGAAGAAGAAGGGAAATTTGATCTACAAGTAGCAGTTAGTGGTGCTAACAGTTAAGACTGCCTTTCTTTTCAGGATTCAGGAACAAAAGTTCAACGGTGGAGACACATTAAGGAAACCCTTCACGCACCACTGCTGTGCTGAGGGAAGGTTCAGCCCTGCTCTAGAGTGTAACAAGCAGCAAGCAGTTTGCCTCTAAGTCAACGCTCAGCTGGGCTAGACCCAAAATGCGTTGAGCTTAGAGAAGCTACTACCACAAGTTTCAGCAAGGAAAAAATGTTATAAGACTGCATTTTTTAAAGTTCTGGGAAAATATTTATGCTGACATAAAATGTTTTTCTTCAAATGAAGTAACAAAAAAGGAATAAATTGGCAGATATTAAGAAATTTTATTTCTCAACATTTAATGTTTGCCCACTCTTACCTCCAATGTTACCACTTATATAGTGGTTACACAAATTTCACAGTATCTTGTTTCTCATAAGCATGATACATCTAGGTTTAATAGCAACTGTGTCAAAATACCTCATTCTAAAAGACTCTATTCCAACTTTATACATCATCTTTTACAGCTGTGCTTCTCAAGTTTATCTGACCTTAAGCTTCATCTACATGCTTATTATTAAAATACAAAACCCTAGGCCCCGTCTTAGCTCTTAATATTCTTAATTTTTAGGTCAGAATGAAGCCAGTATTTTAACAAGTACCTCCAGTAACACTGATCACTCATTATCATGTAAGAGTTAAAAGGTTACTAACCCATTCATAAATTTAAAGGCTAACAACGTTAATGATTTGAAATCCTTTTCTAAAAATACTTGAGAAATGTCGGAGGCCTGAAGACGATAACTCACCACTTGATGTGAAACTTATCTTAATTTGTCACCAAAATGAACAGAACTTCAGGAAACAAGACCTTAGGCAACTATAGAATGGCTTTCCACTTTCTCAGCTATCTGATCTTCCTTCTCTCCTCTCTCCCTCTTTTCCTCTCTTCCTTTCCTCCTTTTTTTAACACTTACCTGAGTTCTTCTCTGACTTCCACTTCCGTGTTCCCTGCTATAACGAACACATCATTCATGTCATCAGTTAGCATGTTGCAAGCATACCCAATGTTGATGGCAGTTTCTGATATAAAACAAAGCCGACTTCAGTTAGAACATCACGTGATAACATAAGTACCCTTTCCATAGACATTTTGAGGTCATTGCTGTATTTTCTTAGAGCTTACAGGCTTCCTTCTTGTCAGAGAGAACATGACGAGTGATAAAATGCAAGAGACCCAGAGGGAAATTCAAAGACCTGGTCCCCATGATCAAATTCACCAATTGCTAAATCCCTGGAGAGGTAGCAACATCTATGAATCTCCAGGCTTCTCATCTAGTTTTTACCAGAAGTCCCAAATACTGCCTTTGGAGAGTTAAAATACTAAACTTAGCTACTGTGCAAGTCCAATATGGTAGGCAAATTGAAAAACATCTCACAAAATGTTCAGTTGAACAGCAAAAATGCTCTTATAAAATTTTTATAGTTCTCCCGCATGCAACATTACCATTTTCCCATTAAGTGAATAGATAGCTGCGACTAGATAACTGGAAAATTACATGATGTTGGGCATTCTTTCCTCTAATTTTATAAAAATGAAGCCTAGGATAGTTCGGTAACCCTTCCATCTTCAATCAAGTCATTTGATACTAATTCTGTTGAGTTCTTAGGCTCTAGCTAATTCTGTGGAGTAATTAGATTTGTCCGAAGTCAAAGAAGACAACTGATAAAAATCTCAGCATATCCTTTGTATAAAGCACAGAAATTAAGGTTAAATAATAGTAAACTTGTCAATATTCCTAACTAATTGAACAGCTGTACCTACAGATCCACATCAAACTCTAGGAAATCTCTAGTAATATATCACATAGCTCAACCCTCTATTGTTCATTTCTTGGAATCAGTGGTTTGGGTAAACATATAGAGAATTGATTTATCATATCTGCAAATCCTCCAATGTTCTAAAAATAATAAACAGGTAGATAGAATCTTAAAAACAGATGTGTGCCAGTTAACGAAATATTTTTGGTTTACTAATGACCAAGCATAAAATCACTTTTGCTTTAACCATTACTATGAGAAATAGATCCAAAAGATCCCCTTTTCTTTCTTAGGAAACACAGTATTCTGAACATAGTGACTCTTTCTCTTATGACTTGGTATTTTGTCATGCCTGAAAGTGGGTCAGCGCTCATTGTACTACTGCATGGGCAGACTTGGAATTCAGCCAGATTGCAGTAGTCCAGCTATGGTGGTTCTTAAAATACCAAAATATTTCCATACCAGTTGATAAACCTGCTTTCCTGAGCCTCCCAAAACTTGCCCACCACCCTGACCCCTCCTCTAAAACCCCCCAAGCCTCCCTACCATCAAGAAATTAAGAGGAGTAGCCCAAAAGGGCCTCCGATGTCCTGCTTCAGTGCTATGCCAGGCTCTGTTCTGATTGGAGGCAGTGCTCATATAAACCAATAGTTAAACATTTTTAATTCCATTGCTGCCTATAGGTGTAACTATTATATTTAAGAAACAATTGAGTTGAAACTCAATAGACCCCAAGGTATACTAGAGATGATATTTTGTTAGTTTGGAATTTGTTTATGTTGTTTTTAAATAGTAAATTCTTATATTAGCTTTCCTTTTTGTATTTCAACGCTTTCCTTTATGGAGGACTGGGGAAAATACCTAACTAATTAAACTGTCTGGTTAATTAAAATTTTACCAAATAAATTATTGCACTCTTTTCAAAACATCATTATCCATTTTCAAATTACCTTGTTTGTCTCCTGTTAGGACCCAGATCTTAATATTGGCTAGTGACAAACTTGCAACCGTTTCAATAACACCCTCTTGTAACTTATCCTCTATGGCAGTGGCACCTAGAAGCTTCATTGAAAAATACAGAATACCTTATGTTAATGTATGCAAACCACGTTCATAACATCTTTCAGTCATAACATCTAACAGCTTTCAGTCACAGAGTTCAGAGGTCAAGGACCATGAATTGAAGACGGAAATTATGATGCATTGATATAGCAAGCATTCTATTATGTGCAGAGGTGGGTTGACAAGGATTCAAGAAGAATTTCTCAAATCAAGCCAACCGACAGGCACACCAATTAATGGCAGAGATCTTGGAAGTTAGCATATACAGTCAGAAGCCATTTGGGCTTCTAAGGAGTTAAGAACTCCCCAGCTACTTCCCCATTTATATCAACACGAAAGGGTCCAAAAAGAGCCCTCATTTCATAATCAGATTCACAAAAATGTAGAACCATTCTCCTACATTAATAAATCAGCAGGTGCCATAAACTAAAAAGTGAAGGTTCTTCTGAAATATTTCATCCAAAGATGAACAAGGTGTGTTCTCTAGCACTTCACCATAACTGAGCATCCTGGCCTTGGGGAAGAGTAGTTTCTAGAATAGATTATACTCTGGGCAGCACAGATATCATTAGGATCTCATGGGTATAAGATGGTTTAAAGCTATAGCCCCATTCTTAATGACAAGTTTCCTTGTTCTAAAAAGGTCGATAATAAAGCAGCGAGGGGGGAAAAATAACATTAAGGACATACCAGAGGTTGACAAAAATAGGGAGTCTGCTATCTTCTACTCTTGGGAAACGTCCAATTGCATAAGCTATCACTAATAGAAATAATTCTCTAGGGCCACACATGGCAAACTCAAAGCCAGCATATAATGCATGATTCAGTGTTTGAAAGAGTAACATCTGCTGTGAGCAACATGATGTAGCCAATAGATTATTCCTATGCTGGATCTCTAAATACATACTATCCCCTGTATAACATGATGCACCGTGCTCTGAAACTCATACCATCAAGTCCCTTTCAATTTCTTCATACAGTACAGCTATCCGTTCATCCCTCTCATCTGTGGCAGCATTTGCATCTTCCAGCATCGTAAGCCACTCTTGAAAGTATTTGTCATCCAGATCTCTGTATGCGATGGCCAAAGTTCGAAGGCCTTCCCCTGCAAATTCCTACCAGAGGAGACATTGACTTAGGAACCATCCCGAAACAATAATCACAGCAAGAACAACAACGGGCATGAAGTTTTGCACTCATTTTGTTCCAAGAGCCACCTTGATCTCCAACTTTTTAATCCCCGTAGAAATGGGAGATAATGTTTGTATTCTGTATTTTATTTTTACGGGGTTAAAACATTCAGGGGAGCTGGTTAGCAATCCACCTAAAAGATAGCTGCAATGCCTGCTGACGTATCCTAGTTGACAGGTGATCTAGTGATGCCCATGATTTAAGATAGCCATTTGAAGCAACATGTATAGCCCTCCCAGCAATGCCAGGGACCCAGCCTGTTTCATGGTCCACGGCCCTTGGCTTCTAACAGAGAGGAAAAGACCTTTTGAGGAGCCATAACTCTCAGAGGCAGGAGGCCGTCTGAAGAGATTGTAGCATGACATCTCTCCAAAGTCTTGTCGTATTCCTCCTAATAATATAGCTGTGTCTAAAATTAACTCAGTCCTACTTTTGTTTATGCTTGAAAATGTTCACAATAAAAAGTTAAAAGTCAATAATAGATGAATAAATGATGTTAGAGAGGTAACAGAAGTTTAAGCATATTAATTAAGGTTATAATAATAACCATTATTATAAAAGGGGAAGAAAGGCAGGAAGTTAATATAAATGTTTGCTTTTGGGAAGTTGGAAGCTGACTTTTACTTTTCATTCTAAGTATTCTGTAATTTTTAAAAACAGCTTTTGCTATATGAAAGTTTCATTTTAATAATAAAAATTATTTGAAACTGTCAAAGACACCATCAAGTCAGGTTAGTTTTAAAATTATTTTTTATAAACTGCTTCCTATGGAGTCAGTATTTAATAATAGGTCAAATTAATGGGAGAATTATGCTATTCCTTTAGCGTCCGAGTAATCTGATAATCTTAAGTGATACCTCTGGTGCTTTGTCCTTCTAATAGGAAAAAAAATAAACAATAAAAATAGGACTCTGGTAGTTGCTAAGTCTCACACAAGATTCAGAGAATGTTTTTAGCAATAGCTAAAAACATAGCAGCAATAGCTTTGGGGAAGTGCTAAAAACCTCCCACTTTGCCTAGGCCCCCAGTGGTCATTTTATGGGCTTCCACACTGCAAGCATTTTTACAGCCATTTCTATTCCTTTGGGCATTGTCATTGAGTATATCTTCTCTGTGTGTTTTGGCGTATGGAACAGGCATAGGTTTGTGATGGGGCACAAGTCAAACCACAGCACATCCTAATTGGGTTAACGGAAAGAAAAGTCAGTGCATACTGCAATGATGTGGTTTACTCCAGAGAGACCATGGGAAAAATTGTCCAAATTTATCTTGTAGGCAGTTGGTAGCACTTTGTATATTGCAATCACATTTTACAAGCCCTGCCTTCCAAGACCACCACTGGGTCCCCTACTGATCTGAAAATCAAGTCACTGTGTTGTAAGGATCTTTTGTCCTCTTAGCTCATATAAACACTTCTTTGACTTGCAACCCCGCTGGGCATCACAGTGCTTTCCTCTCTGTTCTGCACGACAGTGAATCAACTCTAAGACGACATTACAAAAGGAGACAGATGATTTAAGTTATTTAATTACTACATGAAACACAAGTTGAATCCTAAATGAGCATTTAAGCAAGGTCCCTTCCTATCCTTAAACAATTCAAAATCGATGATTAAATATAAATTTAAAACCTCAGAATTTGAAAGCTGAAATGAATAAAGTGAATGAAGCAAAGAGTCAAAGTCAAATTGATACTATCTGAAAACATTTTCTTTTACATAGAAATGGAAGAGTCAAATTAGGCTTTCTATATTTCATACTTTCATATGAAGGGAGAACATAAGAATCCAGAGCCTTCCTGTTTGAGCAATGGCAAAATCAAATACTTATGATTCCAATGTTGTTCTCATAAAAAAAATTAAAAATAAATAAATTAAAAATTAAAAAGACCAGGCTGGCCTTCTGGAAGAGATTAAAAGAAAATCAAGAATGCTCTATTGGAAAGACAAAAACAATAGCTATGTTTGTACCCAATGTTACTAAACCATCATTCTTTAAACTTAAAGTCAGCAAAGTTTTTTTGTTTGTTTGTTTGTTTGTTTGTTTTTTAAAGATTCAGAGAATGTTTTGTATTAAATATAGGGCTTGACGAAGAACATGAATTCTCAATAATTTTTTAAAGGAGAGAAACCAATGAGGAAATGAGAATTTTGGCCCATTGCCCTTAAGGTTCATATTGGGTTAAACAGAACCTCAAACAAATATTAAGAGAGACACTTGAGTCTCAGGTTTAAACCAGGTAATGCTTATGTTAATTCATAGATTCTTTTGGGGAAAAAAAAAATTGCAAAGACCACTGCTGCTCCTTTCAGAAAGGTTTTGGCAAAAAAAAGTATGCATAGTCTCAGAATGTATGCTTTTTGTAAATTCAACCTAGGGAACATTAAGTGTCTCCGTGATTTATGACCTGAATAAAAGGACCCTTGGAGGAGAAAATTGGCTACAGAGACTATTTTCCTTTCACTATGTAAACATAGCCCGAAGCTATTCATTGGGGTGATCATAAGAGATTCTGTTGGTGCCAAACACCATGGAATCCAGGTTAAGTGACTCTCCTGCTCCTCTTCCCCAAACCAGTCTAGTCTCCCCAGCGGAGCAGCCCCAAAAGCAGGGGAGTTAGAGAACATTTCCCCAAGTGTCCTGAGCCTTCTCCTGGCTGGAGTTCAGGAGTCTACACTCAGTGGCTACTTCTCAGCTGCTGTGTGTTAATCCACCTGTGGTGAGACCAACCAGCCTCTCCACAGGGCAGGGGGTGGGCTCATGTGCCAGTTTCCAGACATTCACTGGCACAGTTTCCAGTGGGCCCACTCTCCACATGTTTTTCATTTGAGAAGTCAGGTCATTTAGTTGATATTTTTAAAATAAGACCTAACCATAGAAAGCGGCCGAAGGGCCATTTTGCTAACCGTAAGACAAAGGCACTTACGCTGATGTGGTCTGACGTCAAAGTCAGAAGGGCTTCATTGGCTGGATGAAGTTTTTCAAACAAAATAGTGTCTGCTCCTTTGGAATAAAGCTTTATCTGTCCTTCCGGGTTTCTCACTGAAAAGAAAAAAAATTGGAAAGCAGATTATAATCAATACAATCTGTTAAAACTAGGCTCTCCTAGACCTCCAGCCAGGCAATGTGGAAATGGGCATAATGGTTAGCCAGTAGTAAAATATTCAGTGCCTTTGGTTAGAAGGTCACTCATTACCTAAGTCACTTGGCTTTACTCCTGTTTTATTAACTTAGAAATATTTCATCTACTGAAATCCTTTGATTTCCCAAACTCAGAAACAAGTGTTTTCACTCTGACACGTATGACCTTCCTATTTTACTTGCTTAATATTTCTGAAGGGTTAATACATTTAAATTAAGCCTGAATTGAGCAGAATTTAGACCTTTGTTTGCCATCTCCCGACATGAAATTCAAGACCTACTGTAGGAATCAACTATCAGTGTTATGCCAAGTGATCTCCATATGGAATTCTGGCCATTCAAAGCCATGGTTTATGCATTAGTTCTCAAACCTTGCTTCTTTATATATATATAGAGAGAGAGAGAGATTTCCCCCCCCTTCACTCATTGGAAAAGCCCTTTCATTCTTGTGGTTCATTCTTGGGTCACTTTAAACATGATCATGTGAGGCTGTAAACATGCCTCACAGGGAATTTTCAAAACTAAAGTTTCTCCCTTCTTCCCAATGGAAGACTATTAGTAGGGCTGTGTTTTTAACCTGCTCCCCAGGTTTGGGAGTGGCAGCCTTGAGTAGGCTCCCACATCTCCAGTCCAAGCCTTCCCCTGGGTGCCCCACATATTTGTCAGACAAATCTTTCTTTATACCACAGAATATCTGGACTACCTTTCTAGGCTTGGTTTTACAGCTTGGCACATACTAGGCATTTAATTATTTGTTGAATGAATACATGAATGAAGGAATGACATGGCAGAGTATTTCTTTCCAGGAACAGCCTACAACTTAAGACACCCGGGTCACAGCTTCAATGGTCTGAACCCTGTGACCCTCACAAGCTTAATCAAGTCATAGATCATTACATGCTTTCCACTCAATTACAGCTTTTCTCTAAAAATAGAATGCCTCAAAGCAGAGGAACATAAATATTGACTACCATGAATTTAATAGGATACAAAATTTAGAGCTTGATTTGAAGACTATAAATGACATAGTACAATAAATTACTTACCCCTTCTAATCTTTAATGGCCCTTAGTCAGCACTTAATCTGTTCTAGTTTCGTCCTGGCTGGAAAACACCTAATGCAACCTGGAAACCTTTTTGTACTGAGACTTGTCTAGGGTTCATCATCTCTTCTAAGACCCTTGGTCAACTTTCCTAGTTGCCAGAACTCATGTAATTTTTCTTATACTCGGCTCTAATTGCCCATATTGGGGAAAAGGAGAGAAAGAAATATGCAATTTATCTAATTGTTCAAGTGGGAAGAAAACATTTAATCCTAGAAAAAGTTTTCTCTTGCTTTTCTTTTAAAACAATCTGATTTAATAATTCCCCCCATATTTTCTCCCTTCCATCACCAGAGCTATAAAAACAAAGTATGTATATCCTAATTTGCCAGTATGACTTCTCTATGACTGTTTTTTATAGTCCAGGCTAGGACATCAGTTCTCAAACTTTGTGGTCTCAGAATCCCTCTATAGTCTTCTATAAGAATATAAGAGCTCTTTTTAATGTGGGTTATACCTATCAATATTTACCAAATTAGAAATTAAACCTGAGAAATTTTATTATATCAATAGTCTTATGACACTATTATAATACCATTATAACAATAATTAGAATAATAACAACCCTATTATATATTAACATAAATAACATTTCAATGAAAAATAATTGTATTTTCCAGAACAAAAAAAAATTTAGTATGGGAAGTGGTATTGTTTTACATGATTACAGATCTTTTTAATGTCTGGATTAATAGAAGACAGTTGGATTTTCATATCTGCTTCTGCATCCAATCTGTTGTGATATCACATGTTATGTGGTTTTTGTAAAACTCCACAGTATACTCATGAGAAAAAAAATGAAAAAGACAAATCACATTAGTATTATTATGAAACTATTTTTGTCCTTATGCATCCTCTGAAAAACTTTCAAGGTTTCCTAGGGTTCCCTGGACCACACATTGAGAACCACTGGCCTAGGGAAAACACAAACTACGGTTTGTGCACATCCCTTACCATCTCTTTGTCTCAGTTTCTACATGTGAAAAGGAGATCGCTTTTAAAAATCTAACTTCTAAGGCCCTTTTCAGCTTACAATTTTCTGATTCAATAAAGGTTTTCCTTCTCTGCTGCTTTCTCTTAACCCAGCATTAGTCCCTTTACACTTTGTCTTCCTCTAGTAACTAGCTACTCTTCCTATGTCCCCAGTCTCAACATAAAGCTTCACCATTCACTCAGTCTCCTAAATAAAATATCAGGTCAACATTCAAAGTGCCTTCCCCTTCACTATCCATACATCCAATAGAAGTCATGAATTTCTCTCTGCCACTTTCTCTCTTGCCTAGATTACCACATTAGCCTAAATGACTTTATTCACTCCAGTCCTGCTTCCTTCGAGACTCTTCTTTAATACAGCCAGAATCATCTTCACACCACTGCTTAGAATCCTGCAATAGCTTCCCTCTAAAATTAGATTGGGTCTGGACTCCTTAACAGGGCAGAAACAGGGATCATCAAGATTTGCCCTTTTCCTGCCTATTTCCTACCCTGCTGTACCATCTTCTCCTGGATGCAACCACATGGAACATTTTTTAATTCTACATTCTCCTTTAGTTTTAAGTCCCTGGAACATGGTAGGCACTTAATAAATACTTATTAAACGCAGTTGAATTATAATTATGCAAAATTCATTGAAAGCAGCAGCTATGCCTTTGTAACATAAAGGAAAGAAAAAGGTCAGAAATGGTTTCCAGGTTTACGCTGTAATAGTGGATACAATAGCAACACTGTGAAAGATGATGAAACGTTCTACTTTGTCATATCTCAGCTGGGTGGTTGTTCATACATTCACACAGAGAAATACTTGCCATATGGCAGTTTGATTTGTACTTTGACAATCTAAAAAATTTAGAGTTTAGCAATCCTTATCTAAAGATCTTGTAAGAGCTTTTCAAGAAGCTATTGTAATTAATTCTTCTTTTATGATTACCTGACACTTGCCTCTGTTAAGTACTATCTTTGAATTTTATCTTTTTACTTATGTAATTAGTAGATTGGTCCTTCAAAACTATAAGTTGAGATTTATGAATATAGTAGATTTATATTTATGAATATAGTAGATTCTATACACTCTGACATAGTTCTTTATGGAAATCTATTTTTACTTAGATACTTCTGAATTAAATCAGGGTTCTTGCCCTAGTATTGAAACTATCGATTTATGATTAAATGAATTATAGCCAAAAAGGGCAGGGAGGGGAGGAGAAGAAGAAAAAAGAGGAGGAGGAAAAAGAGGAGAAGGAGGAGGATGAGGGTGAGGAGAGAAAGAGGAGGAAGAAGACGAGGAAGAGGAGGAGGAGGGCGAAGAGGAGGAGGAGGAGGAGGAGGAGGAAGAGGGTGAGGAGGAGGAGGAGGATGAAGAGGTGGGAGAGGAGGAGGAGGAAATATCTGAGACTTTATATCAGGGTGTTGTCCCCACAGACCAAGCCATGTGACAATCATGAGACTAGCATTGCTTTTTGCCTTGTTATCAAACAGACTTTTCAACTCTCATTCAGTCACTCTTTCAAATTGCTCCAGACTAAAAACCAAACAGAATCAAAATAAAGCCCATAAGCCTCCATGTATTTTGTGGTAGAACATTACCTTTCTTCATATGGGATCTATTAAGACAAATATCTGATGTTTGTGGTTAGACTGTGATTTCTCCACAGCCGTAATAGTGACTGATGCTGGGGAAAAGCCAAAAGTTTCCTGGTGTAGCAATCTTAGGTTTTTGTCAACACCCTCAGAGCCAGTTCTGGACCAACCCAACATCAATAACACCTCCCCTGAAGCTGTAAAGAGAAGAGAGCTCCTGCTGATACAATATTAGATCAACACTTAGAGCAGCGTATGTGCTCATCAGCAACATTGACAATGACTGCCTATAGCCTATTGTCAAAAAAATAAAAATTAACATCTTCAGAGGATGTTTAGTTTTTACCTGCTGAGAGTAATCTCCCAGGGCTAGTTTCCAGTAGTTAAAGACCAAAATTCCTACAATTACATATACACACATGTTTTCCACAGTAAAAATTGATTTAATATGATGATCAGGACATTCTTAAGTTACAAAATTTGGGGCTAAATTTTATTTAACAAACATTTATAGAAAACCGATTGTGTGCCAAGCTCTGTGCTTGTTCCTGGGCAGTTTATGAAGACTAACACATAGCACCTGCCTTCAGGTAACATACACTCTAATAAGTGGGGAAGTTCTGAGTATCCTGGGACTGGTGTCACATTCGTATTATGAACAAGGGGCCCTGGGAAACAAAGGAGAATGCAGTTGTTTGAGAGAAGGAAAAGAATTGAGAGAACAGATGACAATTGAAGTGGACATTACCAAGTGAGTAAGAGTTTCCCAAGAAAAGAAGTGGGGAAAAGAAGAACTCCAGATAGGGAAAACAGCACGTGCAAAGGGCATCCAAGTGCACAATGCATGCTGGGAATTGCAAGGTCTAGTCAGGCTGGAGCACAATGTTTCGGGAAGTGAAAGAAACTTAGGTTGAGGTCAGATTGCAAATGCTTTTGAATGTCATACAGAGGACTTTATGCTTTAAATTCCACGAAGCCACCAAGGTTTATTCAGTAGGTGATATCAGCCAAAATCAGCCCAATATTTTAGAAAGAATACCCTTGTGTCAGCACATAGGATGATTTTAAGGGGGAAGAGTTTTAAAGATATTGTAATCACACAGGCAAACAATGATGAAAACCTTAACTAAAGCAGTGTTTACTGGGAATTAAGAGAAAAGAAAAGAAGACTTTTAAAATTAAAAGGGGTTTTGAGGCTATTTCTAGAAAGATTACTCTGATGCCTTAGGAGGAAAGACTTAGAAACAGGATGACTACTGAGGATTCTATATATAAAGCAAGAGATGCTAAGGCCTAAGTAAAGAGAGTAGCAGAGAAGGAGACAGGTTTAAGAAATGCTCCAAACAGCTCCGGGTAACGTAATGAATAGTAAAGTGATGACCTATTAGTCCAGGAAAGTGGTTCCCAGCGGTGGTTCCCTGACCAGCAGCACAAGTGTCAGTATCGCCTGAGAGCTTGTCAGACACGTAAGTTTTTAGGCCTGCCCCAGACCTACTGCATCAGAAGCTTTGGGACTGAGGCCCAGCATTCTATATTTTAATAAGCCTTCCTGTGGTTCTGATGGGAGCTAAATTTTGAGAACCACTAGCTTGGGGGCATAAAGGAGATGGAGGGGTCAAAAGCTAGTGAGCTACAATAGAGATTAAGAGGGCAGACTTTAGAGAAAGAGAAACCTGCTGTTTATCTTCCCAGCTGTGTGACAAGTCCGGTAACAGCTGTGTGACGGTCTTTGGCAGGTTATTTAAAATCTTTGAGCTTTAATTTCCTCAACTCCTAAATGGGGTAACATAGTATTGCAAGAATGTAATAAAATAATTCATTGGAAAGTGTTCAGTTCACTGACAAACATACCGTAAAAAGTGATTGTCAACAATTTTAATAAGGGCTATAGAAAAAGCAGTAGCTGTGAAAGAAAGTCTCACATTAGACATGTACAATTTGAGGTAACCATAGTACAACTCAATGGCAGAATCCAGGAGAAGGATGAAAATATGGGTGTGGACTTCAGAGAGATTGAAGCTGAAGAACTGTATAGGAAAGACACAGATATAGTCAATAGCTACTGCCATGTGAATGATCAAGATTATCCAAGCGGAGCCCAGGAAGTAAGAAAAGAAAAGGATACCAACACTGAAAGTGGGATGGAGAGTGGTCAGCAAAGGAGCTTGAGAAAGAAAAGACAGTACAAGAGGAGAACCAGGATCTAGTAAGGTCCCAGGGGCCAAAAGAAGAGTGCTAAGAGGAGGTCAACAGTCTCAATATAACTAAGTTAAAAAAAGATAGGTAGGTAGGTAGGTAGGTAGGTAGTTAGGTAGACGGACGGATGGACAGACAGACAGATAAACAGACAGATAGGGAAGGCCACTGCATGGGAAAGTCATGAGGTGTGACTGGAAACTTCCGAGAAAGCATGCCTCTTGAGTAGTAGAAGCAGAAGCCTCACCCTAATAGGCTGAAAAGAGAAATAAAAGTGAGGAGCAAATACTGACCTTGAGAAATTAAGCTGTGATGGAAAGAAGGCAAATAGGATCATAAAATCAGTGGAAGTTAGGACATGAACATTATCTTTACAGAAACAGGACAATAACAGAGTGGTGGGCTGAAGGAAGAAGCCAGTGATAAAGAAGAAACAAAGACACAAGCAAATGGGAAGGGAGCAAGCAAGGAAGGAAAAGGAATGGGGAATGGGACCAGGTAGAACCTTTAGCTTTGAAAAGGAACAAGAGCAATTTTTCTCTGAGGCAGGAAAAGAACGAGTAAAGTAACAGCTCGGGGATGAAGGAGCAGGATGAGGAAAAGTGTCAGTCGATGGTGCACATCTCTGAAGGCCTCTATTTTTTTTAAAGAGAAATCAGAGATGAATTTAGCTTCCAAGAGTGAAGGAGCTCATGGCAGGGTTGAGCACTTGAGGAAAGGGCAAAGGTTTAGAACATCTGTTATAAGGACTGGAAACAGGAGCCAAGTAAGAATGAGAGGGACATTGAAGCAGCACTGAGGGTTAGCACGGAGTTAAAAAAGCTGCGTTTGTTGTGGCGCCACCTACAGTATTAAGTGGTCATCTCCAGCAACGCAGGTAAACAGAGTAAATGAATGATAGCAAGGAGGCGGATGATGATAGTCCCAAAACAATATGGACAATTACTCTTAGCACGTGCCAAGTAATTCAGGAACGCTTCCTGAGCCAGTGTTGTGTACTGATCAAGTGCATGGGCTTTGCAGTCAGACCTCCTAGATTTGAATCCCAGCTATTCCACTTCAAGCTATGTGACCTTGGGAAAGTTACTCAACTTCTCCTGTCTCAGTTTCATTATCTTTAAAATGGTCACGAGTACATAGTACTTACCTTATAGGATTGTCGTGACAATTACATCAGTGAATTCATGCAGAGCATTTAGAACAGTGCTGGATACATAATATGTACTTGTTAAATGTTTGTTATACTTATTATTACAGTGTTGAGGCTAAGCTTAGGATGGCAGCTCATAAAGGTACAAAAATATCACAACTCTCAGCACATAACCAAGAGTGAAGTCATCCTTGAGAAGCAGCAACATAACTATAGCATTATCAAAGGACACAAATAATCTCACTACCAATCATACCTATAACAGACATCCTTTTTCTGATATTGTTAAAATCCAAAAAGGCAAGCAATTGGTAAGTAACCAATGTTCCCAATTCTTCTATTGTTATTGTCTCTGGGGTCCGAGACTTAAAAACAAATCCAAAATGTCTTGCAGCTGTCACTAAAGCCCCTTCATCAGGTGACTGAACTTGGTAAATCAGCTGTCCTAAAAGGAAAAGAAACAAGTAGATTAAACAACAACCATGAAAGTGTATTTTCAGTGACTAAAGATGTGCCATGAAAGTTTCACAAACTAAAACACTTAATATATATTAACTCACATACCCTCATGGCAAATCTTTGAGATAGGGATTATTAAAAGTATTATTATATTTTCATTTTTTACTGGTGAAACCTGTGACTGAAGAGGTTTTTGCAAGATCACACAGCCAAAGAGTGATGGAGAAGATACTTCAAATTCAACTTCAGTCTGCCATTAAAGACCTTTTTATGAGAAGGCATATAAGAACTCTCCTGAAATGTAAAGAATCAAACCAGGATGCTAATCCTTGGCACCTGATATTGTATATGTATTGGGGGCAGGGGGAAGGAGTAAGAGGGTAAAGTAGAGAAAAAGAATGAAGTAAGAAAAAGAAAACCAAAAAAATTCACTTTAAAAAATAGCATGTATAAAATAAGCCCTTCCATGTAAAATTAGTATAATATTTTTACATGTAAAAATGAATTAGAAAGAATAGGCAAATCTAGATTTGCCTATTTATAGTGATATCAAGATACATTATACAAAGAAAATAAGTTGCATATTAATGTATAGATTATGACCCCTTTTCATTAAAAACAAATAAATCACCTTCATGTCTGCATATATTCACACACACAAACACACACACGAGCAAGTAGAAAGGGTGAATTGATGCACACCAAATGTTACCATTGGTTACCCCTATAGAGGTGGGATTAGAAGGATTTCAAGGAAAAAATTATTACTTTTACCTTTATAAATCCTTGTACTATATGGTTTCATTTGATACAATGGTATAAATTAATTTTTGAGAATCAAAAAAAGGAAAAAAGTAATTACTTGATTTATATATGAAATTATATAATAACTTTCACTTCTGGCAAGATGTTGAACTAGGTGCCAGAACCAACCTCCCCTGCTACAAACAACTACAGATTCTGTATAACATTTTAATATTTTTAATATATTCATGAACTGGCAAGAAAGCAAGAACTGTTCGGGTCAAAGACTGATAAAATGAATATAGGTGGAATAAAGGAAGGATTACAGGCAGCTTTTGACTTGAGGACATTTTCTAAACCAGGAGAATCAGGAATTGGATAAGAGAAGACATAGCCCAGGATAAGAAGTCTAATGGAAGACCACTTCTTAAAACTGCCCCCCAAAAGGCTACTCTTTTAGTATAAGGATAAATTGGAAATCAGTGCCCCCTTTAACAGTACCTGTAAGGAAAATTACCTATCTATAAGTGAGAGGGAAAAAAAAGTCTTTGCTAAAAATTTATGCCCAGACTGGCTTTCATGTACATTTACATCCTAAATTCACAATATTGGGGTAACCTGGAAAAAAAAACCTGAAAATTTAGTTTATTAATAATATGTTCCTGTATTAGAACACTGACTGAAGCAAAGACATATCCTTTTTGGAGGAATCAGCCTTCACTTTAGGACCCAAAGAATTTTTATTAATACGTTCCAAGTAAAATGGTCATTTCACAGTGAAAACTCATTAAAATCACAGTAAACAAGACACAATGGAAATTAATAGAAAGAACAAGAGAGTAAGATCTGCCAAAACTTTAAATACTGGAATTATCAGAAATAGCACATACAAATATTTCATAGATGACAAGAAATAAAAGACTGAGATTAAACAGATTTGAAAAAGAATTAAAGACCTTGTAGAAATTAAAAATCAAAAACTGCAGATTAGATAAAGCTAGAGAATTAGTGTTATGAAAAAAAATAAAGAAAATTCCAAAACATATCCCAAAGAGACAAAGAAATGGAAAAACCAGAAACTTGTTAAAAGAATAGAGAATAGAGTGCAAATATCTAACAATGACGATATGAGAGGAAAAATGAGTTAAAGGCAATTCTGAAGAACTACTTGGCTGAGGAAACTCCAGAATGATAAAAGATCACATTCTATAGATTCAAGAACCACAATGAATCCCAAATTATATAAATTTTTAAAATTCTACAGCTGTACTAAGAACAGGGGAAAAAAAGAAATCTTAAAAGTAGCCAGGGAGAAAAGACTGATTACCTTCAAGCTACAATCAGACTGACAGCTAACTATACAGTAATAAAAATAGCAGCCAGAATATAGTGGAGTATCTTCAATGTGTTGAAAGAAAACTGACACCTACACACAGCAAAACATAATTCAAGAATTAGGATGAAATAAAGATGTTTTCAAAGAAAGTTTTTGAGTGTCTACTCCCAGTAGGCTCTCCCTAAAGGAAATTCTAAAGAATGCACTTTAGGTCAACAGAAGATCAGAGATGGGACAAGCATTGACGAGCATAGAAATTAGTAAGGGTATGGATAAATCTAAGCAAACATTGACTATAAAAACAATAAAATAACACCTTGTGGTATGAGAAAAGTAAATACATAGGAAGAGTACTACGAGTTCATAAGTCAGGCAGGGTCAATTAGTATTGAACGGTTTTAAGTCCTTGCTTTGTTCAAAAGACGGCTTAGGCTTTGATAAATTAATTTTTCTAAATATTCTACGCTAACCACTAAAAGAATACAAATAAGGATATGCTATTTCCAAAGCGGCAGAAGTAAAAATGGACTAAATCCATAAGAAGACAATAAAAGAGATTAAAAGACAAAATATGGAGTAAATATAAATTAAATACTTAAAATCTAAACATATCAATAATCAATAAAGGTAAATGGACTAAATGTTCCATTTAACCTTTAATTTTGTCAAACTAGACATTCTTTTTAAATGGCAGAGATACTGCTTCCTATTAAATTAATCTTAGTCTGAAAGAAAAACAAAAATTGTCACTTGCAAGAGATGTGCCTAAAACATAAAGAAAAAAAACAAATTGGCACTAAAGAATGGGAAAAGCTAAACAAAGCAAATATTAACAAAAGGAAAACATCTATAACTATATTAATATCAAACAAAATAAACTTTAAGGTAAAAATATTTCTAGAGATAAAGAGGACTAATATACATTGATAAAAGTTTTAATTTAAAGAACATGTAAGTCTAAACTAGTATCTGAATAACATGACCTTAAAACATATAAAGCAAACATTGACAAAACTACAAATAGAAATAGACTAATGCACCACTATAGTTGATGATTTGAACATAGTCTCATTAACTGAGAAATCAAATAGTCAAAATAATCCACTGAGAACTAAAAGATTGCACAATACAATCAACAAATATTATCTAATGGATATATTTAGAATCCAGTACCCAATAACTGTAGAATGCACATTCATCCCAAGCACACATGAAACATTTATAGAAATTGACTACATACCAGGTCTTAAACCAAGCCTCAACAAATTTTAAAGGATTTCTATAATAAGGTGATAAGAAAAAAATCCTAAATCTTTTATCTCTTTAATTACCATCCAGTAAAACAGGAAATTTAATCCTGCTGAAGCACTTGTACTTTCCACTTTCTTATTTCTGAAATTTCATTCTGGTAAAGGGAATGAGAATATCAACTTCCCCAAATGTCTTCTCCATGAAACAAATAGGACACACTTAAAATAAAAGCAACACCAGGAACTATAAATTATACAACTATTGCAGTTTTAAGTTTGTTAGATTTATGTTCTGTTCTTTTGCATAACTAACATTTATATAAGAAAACTTTATGTTTTTCAAAGTACTTTAATACACATGGATTTAAGCTATCTATCCTATAAATAAAGCTTTAAATGAAAAGCAAATGTCATTTCCCCTTACTCAGTGATGTAATTCTTCACTTAGAATTTGATATCTCAAAGCAAGAGACAGAAATAATTGAGTGGATACATACATTTATCTCTCTGCACTTCAAAATACCTTTATATGTCAGAAGAGATATTAGCCAATATCCACTAGAATGGGTAAAATTTAAGAGTGACTATACTAAATGTTGGTAAGAAGGTGAAGGAACTGGAACTCTCACACACGGATGGTAAGAACCATTTTTGGAAATTGTTGGGCAATTTCTTATAAAATTAAGCATACCTATACTATGACCAGGTAATTTCCATTCTTAAGTATTTACCAAAAACAAATTTGTTAAATATTTTCTAAAAGACATAAAAATGTTTATGGCAGCTTTATTCATAATAACCCAGAGCTCGAAACAACCCAAATGTGCATGAACATGGAACTGGAATGAAAAATAAATAAATAAATAAATAAAGTGTTATATTCAAACAAGGAATATTACTCAGCCATAAAAAATGAATTATTAAAAAAAAGAATGAACTATTATTGATTGATACAACAACATTGATGAATGAAAAAAACAGACACAAAAGAATACATATTGTATAATTCCATTTATATGAATTATAAGAACAGGCAAAACTCTTCTTTGATGATAGAAATTAGATCAGTGGTTTGTTAAGCAGGAGTTGGTGGTGTGGACTGGAAGGGAGCACAAGTAATCTTTCTGGAGTGATGGAAAAGATTTATACTTTGATTGGGATGGTGGTTACACAGGTGTATATAATTGTCAAAACTCATCAAACCATATACTTAAGATCTGTGTGTTTTATTGCATTAATTTTATCACATTATGAAAAAAATTTAAATGTTACTTACATTAAACATACCAACACTATGGTGTGGTAATATCCATTCTTAAGTATTTGTGGAAATCACAACTGCAGCACCCGGCTCAAGTAACCAGAGAAACTATGCCACGGGGCCCCACAGGACACCTACTACATAAGGCCACTCTACTAAGGCCAGGAGACATAGCAGCCCTACCTAATACATAGAAACAAACACAGGTAGGCAGCCAAAATGGGAAGACAAGGAAACATGTCCCAAATGAAATAACAGAACAAAGCTCCAGAAAAAGAACTAAACAAATGGAGACTAATAATTGACCAGATACAAAATTCAAAACACTGGTTATAAGGATGCTCAATAATCTCAGGGAGAACTTCAACAAAGAGATAGGAAACATAAAAATGGAGATAGAAAACAAAGAAGAACCAGTCAGAAATAAAGAGTACAATAAGTGAAATGAAGAATACATTAGAGGGAATCAATAGAAGATTAGATGAAGCAGAGGGTCGAATCAGTGATTTAGAAGCTAAAGTAGCAGGAAACACCCAATCAGAACAGCAAAAAGGAAAAATAATCCAAAAAAAATGAGGATAGTTTAAGGGGCCTCTGGAATAATATTAACTGTACCAACATTCACATCATAGGGGTACTAGAAGGAGAAGAGGGAGAGAGAGAGAGAAAGAACTGGAAATCTATTTGAAGAAATAAAGATGGAAAACTTTCCTAACCTGGTGAAGGAAATACACATATAAGCCCACAAAGTGCAGAGAGTCCCAAACGGACAAAATGGTAGCTAAGTGGAAAACATTCAATATATAAATAAATACAAAGAAAAGCTAGAGATAGGTAAGCCCCTTATGCAATGCTGTGTTTTTAATTTAAAAATCCTTCTAATTCCAAACATTTTAAATAAAAATATCAGTTCAGATTTAGAAAACAAGGTTCACTCACTGCTCAGACACACTTTCCACTTACCTGCACTATTTTCCTCTGACATTACAGTATGGCAGAGAGCTAGTAACCTAAGGAATTCATGCACTTTGGGATCACCCAATTTAATGGATTCCATCAGATGATGGTCAAAGAACTGAAATGTTCTGTCTACTTGGACGTTGACTGAGAAATCCACAGGCTCTTTTTTCTGTAGGAGAAAACACCAACAATGAGAACTATAAACCTCATTCCAACAATAATCTTTTAAAATTCAAAAATATTTTCTCTAAGCATTTTTAGTGCCTATATGATTTTTTAGCCTCAAACGTCTGGCATTAACATGGCTTTCTGTTTCATTACTGTTAAAAATTATCTTCTCATTTCAGAGCCATGTAGCAAAACAGTGAACCTTCAAAAAGCATATGGAGAAGAAAAATATCCAATGGCTGTAAAGATCCTCAAATGCTTATTGAAACTCCAAAACACAAACAAACCCTGAAAACTGAATTTTTTTTTCCAAAACCTGTTTGATGGCAACACCTGACCTGATTTGAACTCATTTTGGCAGTGATATCTGACCTAAAATGATATGTGTCTAATTATAGATGTTTTTAGCCTACTTAGTGTGAATTAATAGTTTCTGATGTCAAAATTTAATGTGATTGATTACAGAACATTTTCTCAGATTTCACTGGTGATACTGCATAATATAATGACAGAATTAACATCAGGATCTTGAAAAGATATATGCACTAATGCATGTTCACTGCAGCATTACTCACAGTAGCCAAGATGTAGAAATAACATAAATGTCCATAGACAGATGAATGAATAAAAAATATGTGGTATATAAATATAATGGAAGAGTATTCAGTCATAAAAAAGAAGGGAATCCTATCTTTATGCTACAACATGAATGAACTTCGAGGACACTACCCTAAGTAAAGTAAGCCAGTCACAAAAGAATGAATACTGCATGATTCCACTTACATGAGGTATCTAAAGTAATAAAACTCATAGAAATGGAAAGCAGAATGGTGGTTTCCAGAGGCTGTAGGAGGAGAAATGGGGAGTTGCCATTCAGAGTTTTCAATCACACAAGATGAAAAGTTCTAGATATCTGCTGTAGAACATTGTCTTTATTGTTAACAACAGTATAGTTTATACTTAAAAATTTGTTTAGTAAAAAAAAAAGATGAAAGAAGTAGGTTTCAAAAAAAGAACAGAACAAAACAGTGAAAAATGATTCAATAGTAAATAAGGTCCTTGTTAATTCACCGACTTCTGGAAAACACAAAATGTAATTCTAAAAGTTTAGTACTCAAAGCATTAATCCTGTGATAACGTCTTTACAGAAACAGTGGATGGGAAAATACTTTGTCTTGGAGACTGTAGAATATTTTATATTGTATCCAAATACATGGGAAGACCCATATACAAGACACTCAAGTTAGTTTTGCTTATCCCATAATCATAGAGATTTATTTAATCACAGATTGTTTTATTCACATAATAAATTTTAAAAACAATCTCACTGGGGGAGGTGGGGAAATGATCAACATACTAGTAAAGAATAAAATACACAACTGACGTTAGACTTCCCTAAACCCTCCCAGGTAAGAAACTGTGACTCAAAGAGATTATAGCCAGTCAAACTGTCAGTCAACTGTAAAGTTAACTGATAGTTCTGAACACATATTTTTCACCCTTCTTGAAACTGTAAGATAAACTTCATCCAAATAAGAGAAAAACTATGGGAAAGGAACTAGTTAGTGGTGAACACCAAAGTTCTTTAAATGAAGAACTAAGTCTAAAAGAAATAGAGATTAGCATAGTCAAAAAAAAAAAAAATGAACACACAATATACATTAACTACTTAGAAAAGACAGCTAAAAGTTTTGGAAAAAATACTGATTTCTTTATTTTAACATTTGAAGGTCAGAAAATATCATTTAAAGATTTAAATCAACTAATGGAAATCTATATACATTTAAGATTAAAAAGTATCATCAATAAAAATAGCAGGAAAATCTGAGGGAAACAAGAAATCTAATAATTTAATCATTGTTCATATTAGGAAATTAATAGAGTTGCCATAAGAGAGTTAAAAGTATTATATAAACTTTTGAAAGTATACAGTAGAAAAACAATGAAATACTTTTCTAAATATTACAACAAAAGTACACACACAAAGAGTCCATGTAGAGAAAGAACTATTAAAAATTATGAAGATACAAAGTATAACCTAAAATATTATAACAGAACTAAGACAAGACATAGCCCAATGTAGATGACCCAAACTCACTTATCAGAAATTGGAATGCAGAGCAAAATCCAACCCTATGCTGTACACAAGAGACATTTAAAAAAATGAAGTCATTCAGGAACACTGCAAATAAAAGGTAGATAAATGAAAATGAAAAGAAACTAGATGACATCATAGAAATGGTGGCGTGAGGTGAGCCTCTTGAAATCTCCCTCTGGAATTTACAACAAATTGAACAACTATAATTCCACAAAGGACCTCCTGCGCAGCAGACAGGCAAGACTAGGAGACACATAACTGAAATGATCTAAAAGAGTAAACAGAGCCGCTGAAACATACAGGCCCATCTGGTGCATGAAGAGCTTCAGAACTTCAGGAGTTTTCCACATCCCCCAGCGGAGATGGTGCCCTGAGACCCAGGCAACCTGCTCACAGAGGAGAGGCCCACCTTCCAGGGAATCCCCCCATTGTATGAGAAGCCGGAACAGTGCAGAGAAACTATATGAGAGAGAGTAAAACTATATGAGAGAAACAGCATGAGAGAGAGAGAGTAAAAGACTGCAGTAGGAAAGAAAATAAAGCATTCTACCAACACCTAGTGGAAAGCAAAGATCTCTTCCTACCAATCTGTTACAGAACCCATTCCTGTATATGCCCTAGAAAGAGAAATAATAACTCAATAATTGCCATGAATAACCAAGGTAATAAGGCAGCTCAGAAAGAAAATAAAAAGTCTCCAGAAAATGAACTTAAAAACATAGAAATATGTGACTTAAATGACAGAGAATTCAAGATTGCAGTTCTGAAAAAAACTCTACGAGATGAAAGAAAATACAGACAGGCAGCTTAATGAACTCAGAAACACAATCAAAGAACAAAATGAACATTTTACCAAAGAGATTGAAATTTTAAAAAAGAACCAAATAGAATTTCTGGAGATTAAGAACTCAATAAAAGAAATGAAGAATGAAATAGCCAGCTTAGGTTATAGAGCTGACCAGATGGAGGGAAAAATCAGTGACATCGAAGATAAAAATCTGGAAATGACACAGATCGAAGAAGAGAGAAACTTGAGAGTTAAAGGAAATGAAAGAACTCCACAAGAACTTTCTGACTCCATCAGAAAGAGCAATATAAGAATAATGGGCATACCAGAAGGAGAAGAAAGGGAGAAGGGAACAGAGAGTATATTCAAACAAATAGTCGTGGAAAACTTCCCAAACTTGTGGAAAGAACTAGATCCTCAAATCCAAGAAGCAAATAGTACACCTAATTACCTCAACCCCCACAGGCCTTCTCCAAGGCACATTGTATTAAAGCTGTCAAAAATTAACAACAAAGAAACAATCCTCAAGGCAGCCAGGGAAAAGAAGACAATAACCTACAAAGGAAAGCCCATTAGATTATCATCAGATTTTTCAGCACGAACTCTACAAACCAGGAGGGAGTGGACTCAAATATTCAAACTATTGAAAGAGAGAAATTAGGAGCTAAGAATAATATATCCAGCAAAGATATCCTTTAGATATGGAGGAGAAATAAAGACCTTTCCAGATCTACACAAGCTGAGGTAATTTTCTAACACACGACCTGCACTATAAGAAATACTGAAGGAGGCTATTTGACCTGAAACAAAAAAGCAAAAGAACACAAAACAATGAGTAGTATTACAGACAGACAGACAGAAGCAGGAAATGGCAACGCCTACACCAAATAAGACACTATACACTTAAACATAATACACAAGGTGAAGGAAAATAAAAAAACACTTAAAGAAAAAGAGGAAAAAGACAACTTACTACTGCAATGCAGATATCAACTCACAGCATAAATAGGGATAATTTCTGACAACAAAAACATAAAAGGGGGGAGGGTAAAGGTCTGAACCGTCGAAGGGAATGGATAAAGTAAGCATGCTGAAGAAAATGGAATACTCTAAATAAGAAACATTCTTTTACACAAATTTAATGGTAACCACTCAAAAAAAAAAAATCCAGAACTGAAATATATAGCATAATAAAAGAAGAAACAGAGGGAAAAAATCATAGAATACCACCACACTGAAATACTACCAGCAACAAAAAGGCAAAGTAACAATGGAGACACAGTCCTACCAGAAAACCAAAGATAGAATGATAAGAAATCCTCACATATCAATAATCACCCTAAATGTAAATGGACTGAACTCACCAATAAAAAGGCACAGAGTAGCAGATTGGATCAAAAATCTAAACCCAACCATAAGCTGCCTCCAAGAGACACATCTCAGCTACAAAGACAAATATAGACTCAAAATAAAAGGGTGGAAATTAGTACCCAGAGAAGCAAATAGTATCCAGAGAAAATCAGGTATGGCCATATTGATATCAGATGAAACAGACTTCAGGATAAAAAAGGTAACAAGAGACAAAGATGAACATTTCATAATGATAAAGGGGATTATACAACAAGAAAATATAACAGTCTTCAATATTTATGCCCCTAATCAGGGAGGACTGAACTATACCAAGCAACTACTAACAGAACTAATGGGAGAAATTGACGAAAACATAATTATAGTAGGGGACCTAACTACATCATTGACAACTGTGAATAGATCATCCAAACAGAAAATAAATAAAGAAATATCAGTCCTAAATGATACATTAGATGAAATTAACATAATTGACATTTACAGGGCACTTCATCCTAGAACATCAGACTATACATTCTTTTCTAGTGTGCATGGAACATTATCAAGGATAGACCTTATATTGGGACATAAAACTAGCCTCAGCAAATGTAAGAAGATTGAAATCACACCAAGCATATTCTCTAATCACAAGGCTTTGAAATTGGATATCAAATATCAACTGCAAAAAAGAAAGCAGGAAAAACCACAAATATGTGGAGATTAAAAAACATACTTTTTAAAGAACAACTGGGTCAAAGAAGAAATAAGAGGAGAGATCAAAAGATACATAGAAACAAATGAGAATGAAAATACATCATACCAAAATTTTTGGGATGCAGCAAAAGAAGCTTTAAGAGGGAAATTTATATCATTACAGGCCTATCTCAAGAAACAAGAAAAATCCCAGATAAATAACCTCACATTACACCTTTAAAACTTAAAAAAGAAGAACAAATGAAACCCAAAATCAGTAGAAGGAAGGAAATAATAAAAGTCAGAGCAGAACTAAATGAAAAAGAGAACAAAAGGACAATAGAAAAAATGAAAGTGAAAAAGAGCTGGTTTTTTTAAAAGATTAATAAAATTGACAAACCCTTGGTTAGACTCACAAAGATAAAAAGAGAAAAGACACAAATAAACAAAATCAGAAACGAAAGAGGGGAAGTTATCACGTATGCCACAGAAATACAAAGGATCATCCAAGAATACTATGAAGGACTATATGCCACCAAATTCAATAACCTAGAAGAAATGGACAAGTTCTTAGAAACATATAGCCATCCTAGGCTGAATCATGAAGAATTGGAAAATGTAAATAGACCAACCAACAGCAAGAAAATTGAATCAGTCATCCGAAACCTCCCCAAAAGCAAAAGTCTTGGACCAGATGGCTTCACTAGTGAATTCTACCAAACATTCAAAGAGGATCTAATACCTGTCCTACTCAAACTCTTTCAAATAATTGAAGAAGCGACAATACTCCCTAACTCATTTTATGAGGCCAACATTACCCTGATACCAAAACTTGGTAAGGATAACACCAAAAAAGAAAATTACAGACCAATATCTCTGACGAATACAGATGCGAAAATCCTAAACAAACTTCTAGCAAATCGAATGCAACAATGCATTAAAAAGATTATACATCACGACAAAGTGGGGTTCATCCCAGGGGCACAAGGATGGTTCAACATATGCAAATCCATCAGTGTGATACAACACATAAACAATATAAAGGACAAAAATCATGATTATATCAATAGATGCAGAAAATGCATTTGACAAGATACAACAGCCATTTATGATAACACACTTAATAAAATGGGTATAGAAGGAAAATACCTTAACATAATAAAGGCCATATATAACAAACCCTCAGCTAGTATCATAATTAATGGTGACAAACTGAAGCCCTTTGTTATATGTTCAGAAACACAATCGGGCTGTCTCCTCTCACCTCTACTTTTCAACATAGTATTGGAAGTCCTCGCCAGAGCAATCAGGCAACATAAAGAAAAAAAGGCATCCGAATTGGGAATGAAGAATTTAAATTGTCACTTTTTGCAGATGACATGATGCTATATACAGAAAACCCTAAAGACTCCACCAAAACCTATTAGAAACAATAAACAAAACTATTAGAAACAATCAACATACAAAAGTCCACTGCATTCTTATATACTAACAATGAAATCTCAGAAAAAGAAATTAAAAAAACAATTCCTTTTGCAATTGCAACAAAAAGAATAAAATACCTAGGAATAAACTTAATCAAGGATGTGAAAGACCTATATACTGAAAACTGTAAGACGTTTTTAAAAGAAATTAAAGACGACACCAAGAAATGGAAAGACAATCCATGTTCATGGATTGGAAGAATCAACATAGTTAAAATGGCCATATTACCCAAAGCAATATATAGATTTAATGCAATCCCCATTAAAATCCCAATGGCATTTTTTAAAGAAATAGAACAAAAAATCATCAGATTTGTTTGGAACCACAAAAGACCCCGAATAGCCAAAGCAATCCTAAGACAAAAAGAACAATGCTGAAGGTATCACACTCCCTGCCTTCAGCTTGTACTACAGAGCAACAATAATCAAAAACAGTATAATATTGACAGAAAAACAGACATACAGACCAATGGAATAGAATTGAGAACCCAAGAAATAAACCCACATAAATATGGACAGGTAATTTTTGACAAAGAAGCCAAAAACATACAATGGAGAAAAGACAACCTCTTCAATAAATGGTGCTGGGATAATTGAAAAACCACGTGCAAAAGAATGAAATTAGACTTCTATCTTTTACCATATTCCAGAATTAACTCAAAATGGATCAAAGATCTAAGCTAAGACCTGAAACAATAAACTACATAGAAGAAGACATAGGTACTAAGTTAATGGACCTTGGGTTCAAAGAACATTTTATGAATTTGACTCCAAAGGCAAGGGAAGTAAAAGTTGAAATAAACGAATGGGACTATATCAAACTAGAAAGGTTCTGTACAGCAAAAGAAACCATCGACAAGATAAAGAGGCAACCAACCAAATGGGAGAAGATTTTTGCAAACAGTGCCTCCGATAAGGGGCTAATATCCAAAATATACAAGGAACTCATATAACTCAACAACAAAAAAACAAACAATCCAATTAAAAAATGGGCAGAGGACCTGAAGAGATGTTTCTCCAAAGAGGACATACAAATGGCCAATAGACATGAAAAAATGCTCAACATCAGAGAAATGCAAAAAAAAAACCACAATGAGGTATCACCTCACCCCAGTCAGAATGGCTATCATCAACAAGACAAATAGTAACAAGTGCTAGAGAGGCTGTGGAGAAAAAGGAACCCTCAAACACTGTTGGAGGGAATGCAGATTGGTGCAGCTGCTATGGAAGGCAGTGTGGAGGTTCCTCAAAAAATTAAGAATAGAATTAGCATATGACCCAGCAATCCCTCTCCTGGGTATCTACCCAAAAAAACATTTATCCATAAAGACATATGTGCTCCAATGTTCATTGCCGCTTTATTTACGGTGGCCAAGACATAGAAACAACCAAAGTGTCCTTTGATAGATGAATGGATAAAGAAGTTGTGGTATATATACACAATGCAATACTATTTTGCCATAAGAAAAGATGAAATAGTACCATTTGCGACAACATGGATGGATCTTGAGATTATAATGCTAAGCAAAATAAGTCAGACAGAAAAAGTCAAAAACCATATGATTTCACTGATATGTGGTATATAAAACTGAAAACAACAAAAAAACAAGACAAACAAATGAAGAAATAACAACTCACAGACGCAGACAATAGTTTAGGGGTTACCAGAGGGTAAGCAAGGAGGGGGGTGGTAGATGAGGGTAAAGGGGATCAAATATATGATGATGGGAAGAGAACTGACTCTGGGTGGTAAACACACAATGTGAGATATAGATGACGTAATACAGAATTGTACACCTGAGATCTATGTAACTTTACTAACAATTGTCACCCCAATAAACTTTAATTTTTAAAAAATGAAAAGAAACCAGGAGCCAAGATCTTAATATCCAATCAGGTTGAATTCAGGCCATGAAGAATTAAATAAATCAGAAAAGGGCACTTTTAATGTTAAATTGTGTAATTCATAGTAAAAATGTAACCACTATAAACATTAATGCACCCCAAAATAGCAAAACAAAAATATTTCAGGCTATATCGGAGCTATATAGAGAGATTATCAGAACACTTTAATTAACCTATTTAATCCAAACAGATAATATAGATAAAACAGAAATAATGAAACAAAAGATCTCAACAATATAATTAATGAGGTAGAACTACATGACATCTAGCTAATTTTGTACACTTGAAACTTATATAATCTTATTAATATGTCACACCCATAAATTTAATAAAATTAAAAAATAAACGCATTTCTCTGTTAAAAATAAATAAATGACATCTAGCTAATTTTACACTTCGAAAACAGAATATACATATGCTTTCTTTCATAAGGATCCTGGAACATTGACAACAATTGATCATAGTAAGCCACAAAGAAAACCCCAATAAATTCAAAAGGTAGAAATAATAAAAATATATCCTTTTTTAAAAGTCCAATAAAATTTGAGGAAAAGAGCCCCCACCAAAATTTTGAAACTCTTCCTTAAAAATTCATGGTTCAACGTAGGTATTCAAATTGATATGGTAAAAATAAAGATACTTTAATAAACTACATACCAAAATCCATGTGATAAAACTAAAGCACTGTCCAGGGGAAAATTAATAACCATAAATATTTATATAAAAAAAAGAAAGAATAAAATAAATGTTAAGCATCCAAGTATGAAGTTAGGAAAATAATAACAAAAGAAACCCAAGGAAGGAAGAATGAAGGCATTAATAAAGATAAAAACAGAACTTATTGATTAAAACAGAAGCTAAAATAATATAAATAATAAATTCAAAGGTTGTACTTTTTGGAGGAGAAAAGGGCAACTTTCTAAAATAATCAGGAAGGGAAAACAAAAACAAAAAACAAAAAATAAGAAATGAGAAAAAGAAATAGCCACAGATAAAGAGGAAATTAAAAGAACCGTAAGAGATCTCTTTGCTCAGCTCTGCAAATCAATCTGAAAATCCTATTTAATTGGTGAATATTCTAGGAAAATACGATTTTCCAAACCATTTCATAAGAGGTAGATAATCACTATAGAAAAGAAACAGAACATTATCAAGGGGCTACCACCCCAACACCACCTGGTCCACGTGATTTTACAGAAGTTTATGAACACTTTAAAGCACGGATCATTTTGATGTTATATGAACTGTACTGTAGAATGTTAAAATTAGGAAAAATATAACATTTCTAAAGTAAATGTAACATTGGTAGCAAAGCAAACATTACCCCCAAAATAAACACTGAGGATCCATGTGTCTTCTGAACACCAATGCACATATCTACATAAAGCATTAGCAAACAAAATGTAATTGCTCATTGAAAAAACAATTTAACATAACAAGTGACATCTATCCCCAGAAACTATGGGTGGATGATAATCAAACAGAAAAGTGGGTAAAAAAATATGAACTAGAAGTTCACAGAAAAGGTAATACAACAGGCTGTTGGAATATATGGAAGATGTTCAACCTCACTCATAATACCAGAAATTAAATTTAGAACAATTTTGATATACCATTTTTCACATAGTTTGGTCAATGATCGAAAACTTGGATAAAACATTGTGTTGGTGAGGATGGGATAAAGCCAGCACTCTTATACATTGCATGTGGCAGGGTAAATTGGTATAAATTCTTAAAGATGGTTGGCAATATTTATCAAATTATGAATGCACATAACTTTTGATTTAGCAATTCCATTTCTAAAGATGGAATTGTTAGTAGAGGATCCATGTGAATAATATACATACACAATGTTATTTTTCTACATTTTCTTCACTAGCAAAATATTGGAAATATCCCAAATGTCCATTAGTGTCTCCTTACATAAATTATGAAACATCAATATAACAAAATATTATTCAGTCATTAAAAAGAATAAGGGAGCACTTTTTATTTTACTGATCTAAAAAGATCTCCAAGTTGGACTGGTGAGAAAGAAAGTTGAAGAGCAGTATGGATAATATGTATAAAAATGGAGAAGTATTTTTGCTTGCATAAATATCCCCAAAAGAATAAAAAACAGTGAAAATTCTGTAGTTGAGGGACCTGGATAAAAAGGAATTTTGAACCATATGAGTCTATTTTTTTAATGTTATGCATAAATATCTCATCTGGTAGAAATCAGGTCTCTTGGAATGCATCATTTTAAAAAAGCATGTACTCTTAGAAATTAAAAGTAAGAATAAAGTTTTATCACCTCCACACCTTAGTTATGTCTGTCTTCTGCCCCAGGTCATCACGAACTTCACCTGACAAAACAAAAACTGAGAGTTAAAAATAAATAAAATTGAAATTAAATCTAGACATTTAGAGTTAAGGAATACACTTATTTATTAAAGCACCACTACTAGATGGCATTATCAAATGTAAACTTTTTAGGAATGTTTTCAAATTGTAACCTAAACGTACCAATTCATGCAGAGAGTTACTCATGTCTGCCTAAGATAGAACTCACATGAATGCATTTAAACAAAATATGAAACTTGCAATCATGTTTTTCTGAAATTTTATAATTCTGTTGTTACATTATCTATGGTGTTCACAAGAGGCAAATGACGCCTCCTACTTTACCCCCACTGTTGGGGAATACAAAATTATATCCTGGCCAAATCAATTCTCATCAGGGCTAGCTAGAGCTTGGTGAATACATCTTGGTCTGTCTTGGTTTGGGCCAGATACATCTGTGTAATATCAAGGTCAAACTAGCATGTAAACTTTAAATAATATCAGTACCTTCTGCAGTCAGAGCACATAGCCACCTATGTGCCAGGTATTTAAAAATAACTTTTCTTAGTATCAAGTCAATATGTGTTTACTATAGATACACATATATTGGAAAATACAGGACATTTACAGTAGAAAAAAAATTGCTAATAGTCCCACCATCCAGAGATAACTAATATTTGTAAAGTTGTTTTGGGGTTGATTGTGTGTGTGTGTGTACATATCTTCATCATACTGTTCATAAATTTCTGGTTCCTGCTGTTTTTAACCAGTTAAAATGGAAGAATGTCTCCTGTCATTAAAAGTTCTTTGTGAATCTAGTTTTGAATGGTTGTATAATAGCTCATGTAGCATAATTTATTCAGATGTCCCCTATCTAGAGACCTTTAAGATTTTTCTAATTCTTGCTTGGCATTTGAAAGTTTAAGAATATTTTCCAGGACTATATTTCTTGTAATAATAATAAGAGTTACTTGCATCAGTCCTGTGCCAGGCACTTATATTATCACTGATCTTTATAACAAATTTGCCAGATGAAGATTTTCATTCCTGTTTTATGGATGAGGGAACTGAAGAATTAAGTAACATGACTAAACTAAAACTGAAAAGGCAGGACAGTGGATTTTTTAATACAACGCTCTTCTTTTCACTACACAAGCTGTCACCGAAACAACCCTTGACGAATAGTTATTTTTCTGGGGCATGGGTCTAAATCTGGAATGCTCTGTGGCTGCATGTGGGAGGAGTCCCTGAGCTAGTGAATGAACCTACCCAAGCACCTGGAATTTAAATCTCAACTCACTGTGGCTATGTTCCTGGTATTACCCCATATGCAGTAATTTTAATAAATGATAAAAACAAAACTATGTCTTTGTGTAAAATAGTCCCCCCAAAGAAAGCCCATTTTTAAGGCTGTGATGGGAGTGAAGAAAAATTAAAGAGGGCTAAGAAAATAATAGTTTTGAGCCAGAAAATAAAAGATTTAGATAAATGAGAGAGGAATATCAAAATTTTCCAGGGCCTGAATCTATGATACAAACATGATCAACTTGTATGAAAATAAGAAAAAGTGATTCTGAAACATTTTTCGAGTACTTTAGTAAGAATATGTATTTAATGACATCATAAATGCATTAGAAATTATTATGATATATAAATTCAGGATCTAAAGAGTTTACTTAAATATTTCAGTTACTTTCCTGCATTTTATGATGGAAATTATGAGCTATTATGGAATTTGTAAATTTGGAGATTTGCAAAGATCTTGGGATATATTTGTGAAAATCAAGGGCATTCTCTAGAAATAGCTCTGTGACAAACAAATCTTGGTGCACATGTATGATAATTGCCTTCACATCATTTCCCGGAAGTGATATTATTATTATTATTATATTATCAGTATGTGCCATGGCAAAATAAATCAAAGGATTCACAAATTCAAAATATCTCCAATACTCTCACTAAAATTTTCCCATTTAAACTACTCTTTTGGATTAAGGCAGTATTTTTAGAAAGCCTTTGAAAATAATGTAAAAAACAAACTTTTTAAGGAAAGGTTCTGTTTTATTTTCCGGTCATTGTTACAGTGATACACAAAATGCACAATGAGGCCTTGTGGGAGTTCCAGGTTGAAAGTCATCCGGTCCATTACCAGACAAGGGAGGGAGCAGAGAAGAGGTGTGGAAACCATGACGACCATGGGTTTCAAGGGTGGGTTTGGAAAAGGGAGGTCAAAAGGCAGGAGAGAATGAAAATCAGCTTCTTGTATTCTTAGTTTCGTTCAAAGTCAAATCTTGTGTTAAATTATTTGGCAGTGTGTGAAGTTTCCCATCAGGAGACAGAGGGGAGTTTTTCCTCTCTTTCTTGGATTTTCTTCACTTCCTGAAATTTCCTGACAAACTAGACACTCAGAAGAGAGATTGGGAGTCCAGGGGAACCCCTGGACCCCAGTGGGAGAGACAAGAATCACATATAAATAGAATGCTTGAAAATCCAAATACAGAGCAGGTATCCTGACAAAAGCATAGAAAGAACCAGATGTTGATGAAATAGCTTGTCTGGCCACTCAAAGCAGCCCTTTATAGTGCAAATTCTCAGGAATGAATAGTAAATCCTCATAAACACAGGTCCATGATCCTCACAAACATCAATTCCAGAGCTGATAGGAAGCAAGTATAAAATATTACTTTTACTGAGATAAATCAGACTACGAAGATAAATCAGGCTCTGTCGTCCCGGAGATAAGAGTCCATTAAGTGCCACAGAGCAGAATCACACAGTGGGAACATTGAGTGGAACCTCGGACAGTATCACATCTAAGCCCCTTCTCTAACCATGAATGGTCAGAAATCCAAAATTTCATCTAAATTATTCAACATTCATCCAACAAATACTTAGTGAGTGTTATTATGTGTCAAGCACTGTGTTAGATGCTGGTGGTGTCCATATTAACAAAAAAGCTGGCAACGGTCTGGGTTTTTCTAATTAGAAAAAAATAGGATTGCATTATTTTTTAAGGACCATTAACCAAATCATTAAGAAAAAGGAACTTTGTCCCTTACCATAGATTCTCCCATTAATGGAACATTTTTTAAAAGTCATAATGTTTTGAGTGAGGGTGCCCGTTTTGTCGGAGAAAACATATTCAATCTGGCCCAGTTCCTCATTGAGCGTGGTCGTCCGAGCTTCAGCAGGTGTTGCTTTCCCAGAGTAATACATCTTCCGATCCCAGTTTATAAAATAACTGTGTCCCAGACGAATTACTTCCACACTTTCATCCATTAACATGGAAAAAAAAAGAAAACGAAAAGCTCCATCAAATTCAGAACATAGAAAACTTTGCCGAAGTAAGAAGCCTGTCAAAGTCTTCAGTTTTAAGAAAATGTGGATGGTCTGTTCCTAGGTCCTTGTGACCTTCAAACCATATCAGCAGTCTGTATGTAAACCTTTCTGAGTCATTTCCTTACAGCACCATGGAACAATAGGCTGGCTTTGCATAGAGCCTTAGGGAATGTTCCATGGTTCTCTATTTACCTTACACAAGTGCAGTGGAGATTTCTTGTGTAGCATATTAGTTGGCATCTCTCCTATTTCTTAGGAGAAACTATTATAAAGATGGCTTGTCAGTTGTCTGATCTAAAAAAAAATGTGTTGTTAAAACAAAAAACAAATAATCCAATTAAAAAATGGACAGAGGACCTGAACAGGCACTTCTCCCAAGAAGACATACAAACAGTCAACCAACACATGAAAAAATGCTCAAATTCACCAGCTATTAGGGAAATGCAAATCAAAACCAAAATGAGATACCACCCTCACACCTGTTAGAATAACAGACAAATAAACCTGTTGGAGAGGCTGCGGAGAAAAAGGAACCCTCACACACTGCTGGTGGGAATGTAAATTGGTACAGCAACTATGGAAAAGGGTATGGAGAGTCCTCAAAAAATTAATTATAGAATTACCATATGAACCAGCAAGCCCTTTCCTGCATATCTACCAAAAAAATCTGAAAACATTTACTTGTAAAGATATATGTACCCTATGTTCACTGCAGCTTTATTTACAGTGGCCAAGACATAGAAACAACCAAAGTGTCCTTTGATAGATGATTGGATAAAGAAGATGTGGTATATATACACAATGGACTACTACTCAGCCATAAGAAAAGATGAAATACTACCATTTGCAACAACATGGATGGAGGTTGGGATTATTATGCTAAGCGAAATAAGTCAGACAAAGTCAAGAACAATGACTTCATTCATCTGTGGGATATAAAACTGAAAGCAACAAAGGAACAAGACAAACAAAGAAACGAAAACTCATAGACACAAACAACAGTTTAGTGATTACCAGAGGGTAAGGGGGGAGGGGAGTGGTAGAAGAGGGAAAAGGGGATCAACTATATGATGAGGTACTATAGAAATGTACACTTGAAACCTATATAATTTTGCTAACCAATGTCACCCTGATAAATTAAAAATAAATAAATAAATATGTTGTTGAGGACTTTTTCTCCAATACATTGTTTGATGTAACTTCACTTTGCCAAAAGAGATAGAAAGTAGCATCTCTATGAAACACAGAGAAAACCATAATAGACATTGAGTGAAAACGGGTGTGTTGTCATTTTACTCTGCCCATTTACCAGGACGAGAGCATTTTCTCATGATCTAGATCTAGTGATGATTTATGACTCTTCAACTCTTAGGTGGGATTTCTGTGGCCAAGGGTATGAACTTTTTCAATGTTTGTCATACATAAGGCCAAATCCATTTCTAAAAAGATTATAACAATATCAGTTTCTACCATTAGATTATTGAAAACTGTCTTTGACTCTACACCAAGTCAACTGCATCTCATTACTGTTTACTGCATTTCTTATCAGTGAGTTGAACATTTTTATCAGATTTTATTGGCCAATTGTATTTCTTCTCAGAATTGTCTAATAGCGTTATCTGCCTATTTATTTTTCCTAGTCAGATATTCGTATATGTCTTATTGATTTGTAAGAATTATATGTATAATAAATCAAGACTACCCCCCTACATTTAGGAATAGAGACTTGCCTTAAGAGATTAGATAGCACACCTTTGCAACAGATGTTTTCTGATCATACAAAATAATTATACATAGTGGAATAAAGAAAATGAACCACCAAAATAAAAAGAATTATATGTATATAATTTATATATGTACACATTATGCAAATATGTTAATTTATTATTTGTCTTTCAGTTTTGTTTCCACTATTTTGACATACAGAAGTTCTCTCTTTTTAACTGATCAAATTTATCCATAGTTTATCATTTCTGTTTATAGTTTCTATTTTTGGAGTTTTGCTTAGATAGGCCTTCTTTATGCCAAGATTATATATACAGATGTCTATATTATTCTTCTAGTTCTTTGTTGACCTTTTCCACATTTAATTCTTTATCACAATTGGAATTTTTTGAAGTATGATGTATATATGAAGAGCTAATTTCAACTTTTACCAACAGAAAGTTTTCATCACCATTTGTTGAACAATACTTCCTTTCTCCTATTGTGTTGGGCTGCTTCCATGTAACATATAAATTATTATTTTTTCACTAGCATCTATTTTAGGGATTTCAGTTTTGTTCCTTAATATGTCACTTAATGCATCTCACATTTTCATTATGTAGCTTTACAAAATTTGGCAATACCTAGGAAGATAGAAGAGAACGTTTATTCTCTTCTTTTTCAAAAATTCTTAGCTGTAATCACTCATTTATTCTTCCTGCTCGAATCAACATACTTATCTAAATAAACTTGAGAATCAATATATCAGTTTCCTCATAAAATTTATTTGAGATTTTTATTAATCCTATGTTAAACACTGCATTATTTGAAAAGAATTTATATTTTATAACGCCTAGAACAATTTCAAAAAGGATAAATCTTTCCAGGAATTCAATTTTGAAAAATACCTCTATTGGCAAAGAGCTTTCCTTTAGTCTCATTTTGCTTTGTTTTTCACATAGGTCCATACCACAGCTCGATGGAGTTATTCTCAGACATAATATCTTTTATTGATGGGACAATTTTTTTAACTGTTATTGGCTTAAAGGAAAGCTTTTTTAATACTAAAAGCTTTTTTATTAAAAATGTGATTATGTGGTAAAATCAGACATTTAAGTGAATTATCTTACTAAGAGTTTTGCGGAATCATTCTTTTGGATTTTCTAGGTTTACAATCACATTGTCTATAGTCTTCTTTTCTAATAGGTTTATTTCAGTATTAGTTTCACTTTATTCACTTTATTCACTTTATGTCTCACTTTATTCATTGATATTTCAGTTGCATGTCTTGGTACAAAGGACATCTAGAATAGTGGAAAATAGGAATGGTAATAGCAGGGACCCATAGCTTATTTCAAATCTTAATGGTAATTAAACTTTGGTTTTCTCAATTGTAAACTGAGAAAGTTGACAAGTGCCTGTTACATTAACTCTGAACATGTGTCTTCTTCAAGACAAAAAATAACACCCAATTGCTTTCTGGGCATTAAATTCTGTGGTTCTAATTCTATATGTGCATGACATTATCTACATTTCCCTCCCAAAAAGTGGTATAGTGCCAGTTCAGTTTCTAACCATTTAAATAGTAGCATTTTTTTTCACTTAAACTAAAAATCACACTGACTCTGTAGAATCATAACATATAAAAATAAATGTCATTTGGCCATAAATAAGAATGAAATCTTACTATTTGCAATGATATACATGGACCTAGAGAACATTATGCTAAGCGAAATAAGTCAGATGCAGAAAGACAAATACCATATGATCTCACTTATATGTGGAATCTAAAGAACAGAATAAATGAGCGAACTAAACAGAAACAGTCTCAGAGATAAGGAGGGAAAACCTGATGGTTGCTAGTTGGGATAGGGGTGGGGATGAGGGAAAAGATGAGGGGATTAGAAAGTACAAACTGGTAGTCATAATATTGCCACGGGGATATGAAAGACAGTTTGGGGAATATAATGAATAATTTTGTAAAGATTTTGCAGGGTGTCAGATGGTCACTTGTCTTATTGGGAGACCCTTGTGTGGACTGTGTAGATGCCTGACCACTGCAGTGTACACCTGAAGCTGAAGTTGAATAATACTGAATGTCAACTATAATTTTATATATATATATATATATATATATATATATATATATATAATCACGGGAGTACAGCATAAGGAATAGAGTCAATGGAATTGTAACAGCTATACACAATGTTAGAGGGATAATAGATTGGGGGAGGGGAATATCACTTTGTGAGGGGCGTAAATGTCTAACAAGTACATTGTTTTGTACACTTGAAACTAATTAAAAAAACAAATGTCATACTCTGTGTGCATTTATTTACATAGTTTCCTGTTATGGTTTAATCTTCTGTATGTACCCCACCTACATGCACCTTCTTATGTGTTCCTTGGCAGCTGTTCTGATTCAGCTTTGTTTTTCTTATTCAAAAAGCATTAGCACCTACAGACCAGGCATAGTGCCTTCCTTGTCATAGGCAGTCAGTCAGCGTTGCATGAATGAATCCTGAGCCACTTTTGCCTAAATTCATTGTAAGGATATTAAGACCTACAGAAGTTAAGTGACTAACCCTGGATCACACAAATAATTAACCAGAAAGCCAAGACTAGAATTCAGGCATTTTGTAACACCAATGCAGACCTGACATTAAGAATGCCATTATGCAGGTAACTACAAATCACTTGACGCTTTTATTTATCTGAAAATAAAGTAGCTCCCTGAAAACTCAAAGCATAATGAAAGGGACAGAATTTGATCCTTCTGCATTGCAGTACAAGCCAATGGAAGAATTCCAAATTAATTGCAATTTTTAGACCTTAAAATAGTCTGTAAAGAATAAGAGTATCCTTTTAGTTTGTGAAGAAAAAGGTTCAAGAGAGTCACAGAGGAACATTCAGCCCTTTGTTTTATAATAGCAGAGAAAAAGAGACAAGTGGTCCGCGTTAGCATAATCAAGCTACTCAGTGTTTTCTGCCTGGACACTCCAAGAGCAGAGCTTATGATGTCCCCCATTCTGTGGCCAAATAAGCAACATGGAAATGAGTTCCTATTGCTTTGGGAAAAAAAAAAAAAAACACTCAAAAGCTAATTCCTTGGGAGTACAACAGCTGCATTTCTTAAGATGATGTATTAAAAAACTGTAGCCGGGCATGTTTTAGCATTACAGATAAACAAGTTGACAGCAGAGATATATCCTACCAAAATCAATGCCCTTTGCTCACGTGGAATTGTAAACCATTCAAAGTAAATTCTGCACTTTTATTCTCAAGTGACATATGGCACTAATTTATTCTTTGTACCTATTCAAAAGGTTAATGGAAGCTTGTATAAAAGGCCTTTATCCCTCTAAACAGAAATACTACCTGAGACTTCTCTCTTTCTAGATCTCAGTCTTTAAGACTGAGCACCCTGAAATTCCTCAGAATGTTTTCTCCCCCAAGTTGAGACCAGAATCACTATTCTTATTTGGTGAGGGAAAAGCTTACATTTATCCTCATCTATACTGTGCCTTACCAACAGATAAAGAATTCCAGCCTCTTTTTTTTGTTCCAGTCCTGATGTCGTCACTGATTAATACATCATACACAGCTTGGGCATAGAGGAAAAAATAATGTGCCAAGTGTCAAAAGACTTGTATTTGGATCTTGGTTCTGTCCCCATGATTCTGAGTAAATCATCTTATTTGTGAAAAAAATTTCAATAACTACTTCCTACGAGTGGTAGGATACATAAATGGGATGAAGTATGTAAATGCACTTTACATCAAATATAAAATGCTATCTAAAGGTAAGGTGGTCTTATCTGGAGCAGAAAGAAACGCAGAAACCAATTATTTGAATCCCTCATTTTACTGAGCAGCACATATTTGACAGGCAAACTAAGGCACAGAGAAGGCAAGTACTTTCTCCATGGTCACACATCAATCAGTGGCCGTGCCTCGACTAGAACCTGGATTTGGACTATTTTAAACAGTTTTTCTTTCCACCACTGCAGGGGGCACATTAGAAGAAAAAGAAATGCTACCCTAGGAATCTAGCCTTGGTCTCTGAAAAAACCCAATCTTTCAAGTCATTACATGAAAAATGGCAATGTACTTCAAAGAAAGACTGTATGCAGAATATACTTCCAGCATGGGGACATATGAAACTGCACATGTACTATTGGTGAGCCACTAGGAGCATTTATGATTCATTTAGAACATAAAAGGAAAGCTATAAACGCTGACCATCGCTCTTCTGGCAAAGAGCAGGATTTACTACAGACTTTATAATTGGATACAAGCATGAGAGGTCCTCAGAATCAAAGATGAGCAGTAGGATACAGTCTAAATAGAGCCCACTCTAACCACAGTTCCAGAAGGCTCGAAGCCATTTGTGGTGTTGTGGCCACATGCCACTACCTCAAGTCAATTTCCCACAACTTGACATTTCAGTTTCCTGACCGCTATCCAAAACAAGGGTGGATTTTGTGCATTAAACTTCCCTTGCTTCATCATAGTTAGAATTTTGGGAAAAGAGAAAAAGAAACTTGTAAAAATTAGTGGAGATTTAGAGCTGGTGATTTTGTATATTGTGAAAATACTGGTGATGAGGAAAGTCAAACAACCAAGTCTCATCTTGGCTCCAGTGTCTCTGGGACTGTCTGACTCAGTCTTGCTATGATTAGGATTAAGAATGTCTCAGGTACAGCCTCCAGGGCCAATTTCTAAGCCTTATCAAACACACACACACACACCCACACACACACACACACACACACACACACGGGGTGGGGGATGAGCGAGAGAGAGAGAGAGAGAGAGATAGAGAGAGAGAGAGAGATCAAATCTAGAAATGACAGATCATGTTGTAGTGAAAGTTATGAATCATACTTCTATTTAACAATAGTCAAGCACCACCAACTATATTCTAACTCCTTCATGTACCCATTTATAGTTAAAATAATAACAGGAAAACAATAGTCATGAAGCTCTAACAATGTGTCAGGCATTTTTCTAAGAGCATTACATGTCTGTTTACTCCTCATACAATCCTATTAAGTAGAACTATTATTTTCTCTATTTTTAAAATGAGAAACGTGAGGCACTAAAAGGGGAGGTAAATTGCCCAACATTATCGTGCTAGTTAAGTGTAGAATGGGTTCTGAATCCAGGTATCTGGAACCAGACTAGTGGCAGAGAGGTGCCATCACCGTAGCTCTCCCTAGATATTCTTTTATTTCGTACCCACTATCAACTGAATTCTAATTGGTCAGGTTGTATGAGATGATATTATAGTCCCTATATTCCAAAGAAAAACATTCCTGAGAAAATGAATAGAATCAAGAAGAAAAGAAAATGCATTTATTGTAATTTGAAAATGTAAAAGTTAAACAGATTAAAGCGCTTAGTTGCCTCATTTGTAACAGATGTGGCAGATCATAAGCAGAGCAAGACGTCTATCTCACTGCTGTAAACTTAAAACAAACAAAAATGGTTATGCAAAACAAAGGCTTTTGAAGAAATGGCTTCACTAAAGTATAAACTCTCATCTTACCTCACGTATAATGAAATGGGTACAACTGTATTGAGAATAATAATATATGACCAGAATGTTAAGAATCCTGAGAACACAGAGTTCTTCTGTCCTTCACTCCAGAAAAGGAAAGTTCTGAATTGATTCCCAACTTGATTCTCCCAGATTGAATTTCCTATTGCAAGAACAATTCCCAAGCATATCAGAAACCCAAATATCTGAAACGAGAATAGAGGTCTGGTTAAGGTCAACTTGAACCCTAAACCAGTCATATCAATGCAATCTGATTACACTTCTAACTCCAAGAAATTGTCATTTGAAAAGCAAGTTATACCACACTCTTCTTATTTATCATTAATCACATTAATCTTACGAGTAAAATTTAACATTATGTCAGGAACTCAGCTAAATATTTTACATACATTTTCTCAATTCTCCCATTAACTCTGAGATAGGAACAATCATTTTCACACTTTACTGGTCAAAAACAAAACAAAATAAAATAGAAGAACAGAAAGATTATATAACTTGTCCAGTCACAAAGCTAATAACTTTACATCCTCAATTCATGATAAAAGTACATATGTTTAAGTGGCTTAAGTAAAGAAGATCGTATGTCCTGATGTGCCCTGGTCAGTCCCAGTTTACATCTATTGCCCAGATGTAATATTAATAGTGTTCCCCTCTTCCACCTTCAAAAGTATCCTGAAAAATGAGTTAGATGATCACCCAAGGCACAAAAGCCAAAGGAAGAAAATATTAGTGATAAAGAACTGTTTCAGACCAGTCAAGTCTCTTGGCTATAGATCTAGCTGTACAATACTTACTTAAGGTCAGCAAGAAAAATAAGGATTAATTAAAAGATTTCACAGCATATACTTTCCCTTTGAGATAAGAAAAAAGAAGTAGGAAGCAACCAAAAAATTAGCTCTTACATTGTGATTAATATCAGTATTAGCGAAGCAGATATTTTGGAGGTATAGCAACTAGAAAGACAGCAAGGTCAGTCTCTTGTGAGTCCAAAATCCCAGCTTTAAAAAGGAAGGACACAAAGTCAATGAACATGGTAAGACCTGAGCTGAATATGGTGTTCAGGGGACTTCGCTCTGCTAAGTGTCACACTGTGCTAGGAGTGGAGACCGGTCACTGTTGAGGGACAAGTGGGGCTAGACAATAGAAGTGTATTTCCCTCCAATTTCCTTTCTCCTCTAGAAAGAGTATTCAGATGCTCTAGGGCTGCTTTCTTTTTCCTCTCATGAACAAAATAGATACGTAAGAAGACAAAGTTTAGGAAAAGTTGATTTAACGTAAACCATGTATTAGAGAAAATTAGAATTGTGAGTCCCCAAAATTCTACTATGTGGTACCTGTATCACACAGCACCCTCTTTCTTTCAATGGCTGATACTACAAATTAATTTAACAGAATTACTTTAAGAGCATTAAAATTGGTGATACTTGGCATTAAATGCCCAAATTTAGAGACGAATTTGGCTTCTAATTCCCCAATGGATCATCCAATTTTCTAGTATGAAAAGCTGGGACAATCCCTCCTTCACAGTCACTAATTTTACTCTCTTCTGGATAGATATATAATCCCCATGCAAACCCTAGCAGTGGGCTCAGGGCCATTTAAGTTGGGAATTCTAGGAGTAGGACGCAGACTCCTTCTGGCATATCCCCGTGGTCCCATGGACTCTAACCCAAGAGGACAGGTCTGAGAGTGATACTGAAAGTAAAACACAGAGCCTGGACAATACTCTGTGCCCAAACAAGAGCCCATTTCCTTCTTTCCTTATTCAGACTCCCACTGTTACATATCAGTTAAGCAAATACATATTGAGCTCAGATTGTATAACTGTTTGTAAGTCTGTGATAGGGCAGGTGGGAAAACATGGCTCAACGTTACCGTCCTCATATTTCAAAGTCAATGTCCTCGACCATTCCCTACAATAAGGAGGCAATGCAATGTTACATGAAAAATCAGAATAACCATCAGATCTGCTTGAGATAGCACAAGATTAACTGACAAAAAGGCACGATATGAGGAATACCGGATAGTTTTTGGTAACTGGGTGGTAGAGGAAATCGTTTCAAAAAATTCAGAGGAGAAAAAAATATTCAGAGGAAAGAAATAACCATGGACTAGGAGGAGAATTGTGATTTCACTTTCAGAGGATCCATAAGCAGAATCATCTACATAATTTTCAGAGCCCAATGCAAAGTTAAAATGTGTGACCCCTTGCTCAAAATGTATTACGAATGTCTACATAGACAGCAGATCAATAACAAACGTGAGGTCGTTCAGAGGAGGGTCCTGTATAACAGCACAGGTCGCACACCCATGAAGTCAGCCCTGCCCTGTCCATAAGCTATGTAGAGAGGATGTGAGCAAGAGTCAGACAACAGAAAGACCAAACTACCTTAAAAGGTATGTTTTGATTTTCAAAAGCAAATCCTTGGACTATGCAGAACTTGCCATGAAGGCTCCATAAGCACTAACCTACCTCTCACAAGAAACTCTACCAAACGTTGAAAAATCATACCTTGGAAAGTAGAGAGCCAAATAACTGGGCCCAAAATGTAAGATCCCCAAATATAAACTACACAAGGAGAACACAGACTTCGGAAAGAATTCCCAGCAAAATATAAGAACTATATTGTGATTATAATGACTAATGATATTGCCTACGTTTGTTTAGTAACTTACCCAAAGTACTAGAGTATTCATCAATCTCTCAATGCTGGTCCTTTTAAACTTTGTCTTACCACTGTTCTGCATTAGTTTAGTGTCAGGACCTGCAAAAAAAATCTTTTTTTAATAACACATTTCAAAGGATTAGATCATGATGATGATGATGGTGATAAAGATGATGTTGAGGGAGAGGAGGAGGAAGGGGAGGAATTCCTACTCATATCAAATGTTTCTGGAAAGAAAATAGTGTGTTTTTCAAAATAATTCCAGTTTTATTAAGAGCAAGCAAGGGCCATTGTTAAGTTGCATGTGATTCTCAACTGGTGGCCTAACAACTCTGGAAAATACAGGAGAGTTGGTCTCCTTTAAACAGGATAAATCCAGACAGAATTTGTAGATGAAAGACTTAAGAAATGTTATTTCTCAAAAAAACCTGTGTACAGATATGCTTAGAGTTTGAAGCAGTTAAAAATAATTAAGTCACAAAGTGAGCAATAATTCGGAAATGTCTAAAAGAACGCAGTACTAAACATAATTCAGAACACGAAGGTCAAAAGTGGAAAGGTAAAATAAGAAATCAAATTCTGGATCTGTTTCCCAAAAAGATTTGAGGTGCTTTCACTGGAGAAACCAGAATAACTCCAAACAATACATGAGCAAATAATTTAAGCCTGTATTGTGCATTACACCCTGTGTATGCAATATTTACCTTATGTAAGGGCAAGAATTGTCTTAAATCTTGTGTTAGATTTATTTCAGGTAAATACATTATATCATGATACATGTATTAAATGTGTTGTTCAAAGAATTCTAAGAATATTATTAACTTCTTTAGAGGTAGATTATTAGATGATTAACAAAAGAAAATATTAGAATATATTGTTAAGATATATTCCAGGCCAACTTATGATCTTCAGGCATATGTTCATCTCTGTCCTCCATGCTCTCCATGCTCCAGTGTTCCTTATCTCAGGAAAGAATGGGCATATCCTAAAAGACTTTCATTTACTTTAAAGACAAACTAAAGCAAAGATTAGGTCTTAGAACAATTCAGTGTCTTGATTTGGAAATTGCACCCCAGTGTCCTATTTCCAGCCACTGCTGTGTAAAGCAGGCCACCCACATTTTCTCAGAATCATTTATTAAAATCATATGGACATTGAGGGTGCAAAATATTTCTTTTATAGTAAAGATCACAAAGGGCAAATGAAGTTTGCGATTGCTAAAAGCTGAAATATTAACAGACCAGTTCTGTGCTAAAAATTTACATTCTTAGGCATATATACACACAGAGACTAGCTAAGAATCCACTTATGCGTTTTTAAGTATTTATTTAACTATGTCCACAGATGTTGCTACACACATCTCTTCTTCCTCTCATAGCCACATCTCTTGAAAGAATTTTCTATATTCAACAGTCCTTGTTTCCTCATCTCCTTTTCATTACTCAACACAGTTTCTGGGCCAATCACTCCACCCAAATAGATATAGTATTATCATCAATCCTCCATGCCTTCTTTGACCTCTCATCAGTCTTTGACACTGTTGACTATGCCATCCTTTTCAAACACACTCTTAATTTACCTTGTGTTACAATGTTCTCCTGCTTTTCTTCCTGCCTGTTTGATAGCTCCTTTGTCTCCCACGATGCCCACCCCTCTTTACCCAGCCATGAAATACTGGGATTCATTAAGACTCAGTCATAGGCATCTTCTCTTCTTTCTCAATCCACTTTCCCTGGGCCATCTCATCTAAGACCACAACTTCAATTACCATCTATAGGCCAAAAGTATTTCTCTAGCTCAGATTGTTCCTCTGAGCTCTAAAAACTCATATATTTAAATTCATAGATTTAATTGCCTATATGACATCTCCACCTGAATCTTTCTAAGGCCCCCAAGTGGCCCTTGAGCAGCCCAACTTATGATCTTCAGGCTTATGTTCATCTCTGTCCTCCATGCTCTCCATGCTCCAGTGTTCCTTATCTCAGCGAATGGCACCATCATTCATGCAGTTGAGAAACCTAGGAGTCTAGTCTATCTCCATGACTTCCATTCTAATCTAAAGTACCATCATCTCTCAAATGAACTACAATAACAGCCTAGTAACTTTCTCTTCCTGTATCTACTCTATCTCCAACTCAAATCAATATTTTTCCTCCTTCCCCACCACAATCATACATTCTTTCCAGGCTCTGCTATTCACTAACTTTACAAACACTATAGTAGTCAAGAGTGAACCTTTCAAATTTAACACATAAACATACACCATCTGTTTGAAAACTTGCAATGGCCTTCCAAAGCTCTTAGGATAAAGACCAAAATTCTTGATACAGACCACAAGGTCGGACATGGTCCAGCCCCTACCCATGTCTCCAGGTACATGTCCATTTCTATCCTCCATGCTCTTCATACTCCACACCGGTCTGCTTAAGTTTTTTTCACCTCATTCTCATGCCTGCCATAGGCCCTTTGCCCATGATGTGCCTTTTAGCTAACTTGCTCTTTCCCTTCATATTCTTGTATTATATGCTCTTGTGAATCCGTGTTCTTTTTTTTCAGAGCACTTATGTCAGCCTGAGATTATATATTCATTACTACAATTATTGGAGTGTAATGTCTCTGTCACTTACCAAATTGAAAACTACATGAGTAAAGGGACTATCGTGTTTCCCCGAAAATAAGACCTGGTCTTATATTACTTTTGCTCCAAAAGACACATTAGGGCGTATTTTCAGGCGATGTCTTATTTTTTCATGTACAACAATCTACATTTATTCAAATACAGTCATGTCATCTTCTTCTGGAACATCATCATAATGTACTAAATGTGTCCGTCTGGCTGATGATCTTAACTGGGGCTTATTTTCAGAGTAGGTCTGATTTTCAGGGAAACACAGGGCATTTGTTTTGTTTGCCATCTTAATCACACATGAGTAATTAGCATAGTGCCTAACACATTGTAGTCACTCAATAAATACTTGTTTAATGAATTAATTTATTAAACATCTGCTATGTTTTAGGCAATGATCATATGTGCTTTTCATCTAATATCACAGCTAATGCTTAAAACAAGCCAACAAATTAGGTACTATTATCCTTTGTTCACTAATAATGAAACTGAGACTTAAAGAATTTAAATAATTTGCCTGAAATATTTAGTCTAATAGGTATAAGAGCCAGAATTGGAACCCAGAGATAGCTAATTCTAGAGCTCTAACCGCTATTTTAAAAACTATATGAAATAGTTCATTAACTCATTAAGTCATTAACCCATTCAACCAAGGTGTGTTTAAGACTGTGACTCATTCAGAATCTAAATGGGAAATACATGACACATAGAGCAAGGATAATTAGAGGAAGGCTTATTTATAAAGGGACTCTATAAAAGTGTGCATGGAGATATAGGGGAGGCAAAAGGTTAAGGCAATACTAAGGACTTAGTCGTAATCAAGATGTTTCTATCTAAGCCATAAGGGAGGAATGAGAAGAGAGAGTGGTTACTGGACTCTACAGGAGAGGGAGGTATGTAGAGTCTGCAGACTTTAGAGGAAGATGACTCTATGTTGAGGGACTCAGTTAGCTTGAAATGACTACACAAAGAGGCTGTCTGGAAGAATAAATATCTTGATCTCAATATTCTTTCTCCCTTTGATCTCTTCTCAGGATCCCTAATGAGGGAGCCCACCTAAAAGCCAAAGTCCAAGGAAATCTATTATTAACCATACAAGTCAGTCTCCCAGGGCAGAGAAAAGAGTGTGAAAGGGTGACAGTAGATCTGGAGGGGCAAATGGAAGACACCCAGCACAAAAACCTACTGTGCACCAGGCTGACTCCTATGGACTCCTTAAATGAATGACTCCTACCCTCAGAAACAAACCTGTCTCCTTTCTTGAGCATAAAAGGAAAGTCATTGCCAGGGAGGCATGGCCTAGCCATTAATGTACGAGAACCTCATAAATTATAGATTTGTAAAGTCAAGTCTGTCTCACGTATATCCTTTGCACAGTCTTCAGTGGTAGGTATCATTGGAGCAATAACACAGAAAGAATAGTTAATAATTTATGTTGGATACCTTTCATAAGATCTAGGTGTTCACCTGGAACTAGTCCCCCAAGACTTAGGGGCTCTGAGATATTCATCTCTTCGACTTGGACGTTGACAAAACCAACCATTCCTCTGCCTGCTACCATTCTAAGTAAGCTTTCTATTAACATTTTTGCCCAGACGAAAGTCAATGTCAACATTCTCTGCTTTACAAATATCAGCCTGTGAAGGGTTCCTGCCAGGGATCATCCAGGCCACATGACAGAAGAGGGAGTTCTCCCACTTCCACTTGCCAAGATCCGAAGAGCAGTACATTTTCCCAACTCTCAGCCAATGGAGCAGGCAATGTACTCTGAATTGATGCTGAAAGAAGGGAGAAGCAAGGAAGGAAGGCAAATAACATTTGTCAAGGCATCCTCTTCCATATGCATTGCCTCAGTGAGCTTTTACAATGACTGTCTGATGTACTTTTTATGATCCCCATTTACAGCAGAGAAAACTAAAAGCGTAGGAAGTTTAGGAAACTGAGGCTTTTATATCCCGCCGCTACTAAACAAATCTGAAGCCAGATCTGCCTAATCCAAATTCTGTGAACTTTCTGTTATACTGCCTTCAAGGGAGACCTGTTCAACTTACCACCCCACTTCCCTGTATGTAGGAGCATTTTCCCACAGAGCCAACCTTGTGAAGCATAACTTGGCCCGAGTGGCTCACAGCAGCTGTCCTAGCTTAACATGCTGTAGCTGAACCATAGTCCTGGTTAGTCTTTCCAAACACTATCACACAAATGCAAACAAAATTTTGGGCTACAGCCCATTCATAAAATGAAGCCCTCCCATATCTGGGATGATATGGAGCAAACAAGGAGGATCCTTCCCATCAGAGAACCTTCAAGAAGCCTCCCCATGATTGAGTCAGAAGGTAAATGGAGGTTCATGTATAGGCTTAGCTCTCTTTTTCTCAGTGCAAGAACGATGCAGATAAAAAATATATGATCATAGGCTTATTTCTCTGACAAAAGAATGAAAGCATCTGATGAGAAAATTATGAAACCAGATTCATTCCCATATAAAAGCACACGCACTGCCTCATTTCTAGGGATTTCCAAAGTCCTTTCAATGGCAATGCCCCAAGCAGCAAAAGCTTTGCTAACACCCACAGCTGAGAGTATTTAGGAAGAATTGGGAAGATGTTTCTAGGTTTGGAATCCTTTTAAGTCTTTAATGAACATTCTGTTGTTGTTGAGGAAAGTCAGTTAAGAAAAACATTCCAGTTTTGATTGCACATATAGTCAACAGGCCCAAAACACATCTTAATTTGGTGTCACAATAAACAGGATTTTTAAAAATCAAGGGCTGGCAATTGAAGCCATGAGTACAATTTGAGTGGCTTTATGAAGTGGTGCTACTGTAAGTTTCCTTAGCAGGAGAGTGCCACCTTGGGCCTGTAGAGATAAAGTAGAGCATGGGAAAGTGGTCAGCTGGAAGAGTAAGAGGTACCTCCAGCGCTGACTTCCACCCTCACCTCCATCACACACAATCTTTCCAGGACCCGCTATCATATTGACAAATAGTAGAAGAAGCTCTGGAGTATAAACAGAAATGATTGCAGGATCTCCGAGAAAGCCTTTCCAAAAGGATTACTTGACCTTTGCAAAGTACAAAATTAATAGCAGAGCAGGAGGCTTTCCTTCATACTATTTCCACACTTTAAAGAAAGTTGATTAATGCATATAACGATGGGGGATGATTGAGATGGTGTTAAAGAAAGATATCAAACAGTCGGTATCTGGTGCCCCTGGATAATTAAAGTCCAAGCATCTTTAGGAATAAGTTCATGATGTCAGTGATTCCTCACACATTGTGACCACACAGACTATTTCCAGAGTATTGGTGTCTTCCCCTGGTGCCCTGCACTCCGCAGTCAATTCAGGGGGACAGCTCGGGTGGAATAAAAGCACTGTGCTCCTCCAATCTGGAGAGCCTCCGACTGTGACCACGCATAGCTCAAAAAGGGATCATCAGAACCGACCCTGGGCTGTTGGCTGTACCTGCGAAAATAACCATTCCGAAACACCAGCTGGTATTTCTCAGGACGCAGCCCCTCAGGATTATCTTCTCATTGCTGAGGGAGTGCTTGCTGTCATTCCAAGAGAGGACTCCTGTGAATTTATCTAATTTGTTGTTAGGTGCCTCACATACAGCAATCCCTGTAAAACAAAAAACAATTTTTTTAAAATGCCTCTTTATGACTCACCTTGAACTCTCTTTAGAAGCCCACAGTACTTGGTTACCACCTTACTTCTCCTATACAGTATAGTTTACCTTTTCTTCTAGACTGCACAGTGTTACATATATACAAGATTGTGCTAAGAAAAGTAAGCTAGGGGGTACCAAAATGAAAATCCATGGAATGTTTTGAACGTAACTTTTCACCCGGTCCAAATAAGAATAGAAAGCTAGAGAGCCATGAGATATTTTTGCCTTAAAAAAATAAAAATCACTTATCTCTACTTCTGATTGCAACAATGACTTTGAAAGGATAAAGCAGGGCTGTCCTAAAAGTTTTTCTTATTCCATATCTTTATACTTACTGTGAACTTTCCCACAGGTTAAGATGGCATACTTCCAGTTTCATAACCAAAGTTAATCAGGTCTTTCTAGGCTCATAATCAGAATTTCGAGGGTTCTACTATATTCCACCCCCAAGACACCTGGGCCTTGTTTGCTATATGTGCCTGAGAATGCGTGTGATTCCTTTCAGCTGTTCTATGCTTCTTATCTTGATTAGATTCAGAGTTCTGGGGTCTCTCAAAGGCACCATATAACTTGCCCCAACCTGGCCAGAAGATGTTTTTAGTTTTTGTTGTTTTTTTCAATTCCAAGCCCATTCCAAATCAATGAATCAATTCGTTCCATTATTTCAATAAGAATATACACTTTCAGGGTGGGGTTTCTTTTGATAGAAGAAGAAACCAGAAATAATCTTTCATGGACCCTGTCACAAAATATAATTATTAGATTAAAATACATTTGCACTGCAAACAGTTGGGGTTTAAATTTTTATAAGTAATGAGTACAAAGACTTGAAAGACAGAGGAAGCAAGAAAGGAAAAGAAAGAGGGAAGAAATAAAAAAAGAAGGTTGTAGGAGATCCAAACAGGATTCAAGCCAGAGTCAGGGGGTAATTAGTATCTACAAAATTCTCTTTCTCAAAAACAATAAAAATACATTTATTTAATCAGAAGCCAACAATGGTAGGTTGGAACATAATTAATGGCATTTGGAAAATTAAAAAGGGAGGCATGTCTTCAGTACTGATTGAAGGGAAAGGAGACCAGCCCAGCCCGGGGAACCTCTGTATTATGGAGTTACACCACTCACCAAGCATCTTCTGAACTTAGAACATTCTTACATAGGCTCCCTTTCCTTCCTGGGATATCTTTTCCTTTTAACACTCTTAGACATAAGGGACAGCAGCCAGTTTTCACCTGGCCTGATCACTTCTGACCAACCAGATTACTAAGATTAATAGACCTTGCATGAAAAAAAAACAAAAAAAAACAAAACCCTGAAAGAAATGAGTGACTTGTGGCCTCAGGACTGCTTTTCCAAATTCCATCTCCCTTTCCTCAGTATAACAAAAGTGCTGCCTAAATGCCTCCCCACTCAGGCACTCACTGGCGTCTTCCCAGACATCCCCTGCTAAACAAGAGAGTGCTGGCAGGAGGATTTGGATGAGGCTAAATAACCTATACAAAGTCACTTTTCATATGAAGGAAAGTGGCCAAGTTCTGGTTGCTCCCCTTATGGTCTATCACTGATATTAAAAAGTAAATTAAAACTGATTTCAACTGGCCCAAGTTGTTTGGACAATTACATTGTGAAAGAAGAGACCTTTTGCTAAATTCTAAGAATTCAATATCTTTTTTTTCTTGACCAATAATTTTCATTCCTAAATTTTGTCGAACCTTGAATTGGTGTCACCAGAAAAATCTACATAAAATAACGGGTTGACAGCAACCCTTAAAACTTATTCCAGTTTCTTGACTCAAGACTCAATTTCTCAGACTTCAAACTTGGCCAACAAAAAAAAAAAAAAAAAAAAAAAAAGTGCTTTGGGCAAAAACAACATGATACACAGTCCCTGCCAATAGGAATATAAAAAACAGGCTCATTTGATCATTTTTTGTTGTCGCAAGCAAAGACTGACATGGAGGCAAATGCAGCCTTGGACATGTTGGCTTGCTCCTCCCTGGCCCCAAGGCTCATCCACTTCTGGCCTAACACCAAGGGTGTGCTTCTAGACAGGCACAGGCAGTAAGGCCAAGGGGTTCTGCCCAGGTTCTTGGAGGCCAAGCCCCAACTCAGCCTTTCTCGAAGAGTGTGGTCCCAGTGATTTAAGTACTAAATACAGGGCCCAGTCAAAACAAAATGGTGGGAACCAAGCCAAACTACATATTTTATCTTCAGAAATGCCAAGCTTCCCCTTTCTTAGACCTGTTAGTGTAAGTAAGACACAAGCTTTCCAATTTCTTTTCTGTCCCTTTCCGAAAGGGGTGAACAGTTTCCTTAGAAGGGAGCACTGTATTCACTTCTGTATCCCCATAACCTATCAGACTGCCTACATAGTAGGATCTCAAGAAATATTTGTTGGAGAGATAGATGGAAAAAAATTTCAGATGGTTTCAAACGAGAGGTTGAGAGATGAGATGGGTATTAGAATAGATCTAAGATGAATGAAAGAATATCTCATGGTAATATTCATGGGCATATTTCCATGGTAATAATGATAAATGGGGATTAAAAGACCTAATAGCCCAGCCACAATGAAGAACTTAGGTTGATCTAACTCTAAAGGGTTACAAATAGAGAACACTGAAATGTAGGAATCTTCAAGCACATTAAAAACCACCAGAAATATATCCCAGACGTAAAGTATAATAAGGACTAGGGAAAAACTTCAAAACCCTTCTTCTTTTTGCTAATTGTATCAGAGAAAAGTAACAGGCAATAAACAGTCTGACAATGGATCAGAACACTGTTTAGGAAAAAATGGCATTGCTTCTTACATAGTTATTCCCCAAAAACAGGCTTGGAGCACAAAGTCATTTTCAACGGGCAATAAAACAACTGGGGAAATATCATGTCAATAATGAAGTGTAAATATAATCAAAGTAGCCAGTCACATTTGTTTGCCTTCTGAAGAGAACACACATGAAAGCAGATAGTAATTCATCCAGTTCACGATCACACAGAAATGCCCTAGACCCATGCTAAACAAAATCCACAAGATTTCATTCTGGACCTTCCTCAGCTCTCTAAATTTAGTCAGGTAGATTGTTCATTAATGAGCAATCTAATAACCTTTGCCTCGAAGTGGAAATCTGTAGCTTATCATGAAAATGGAGCTCAATACCCAGTACGCCATGATTTTCCAGAGAAGTTGGCTTCATTTCTCCAAGTATATAATTATTAGCAATATTTCTTGACTACCCACATTGCAACTTTTCCATAAGAGAAATTATCTATTAAATAAGACGTCATTATTGCTGTTCAAGAGTTTCTCCAGCCAAGAGCTTCTTAGAGTTTAGGATATTGCCCACTACTGTTGCCCTGATAATTGTGATAAATATGTGGTTTTTTTCTTAGAAAGAAGAGTGTCACCTTCTTGTTTTCTAAAGCCTCTTTATTCTTCAACCATAAAGCCTCAGCCACCCATAATCACCACCATCATGATCACATCAACAACAGCAGTAAATAAGGAAGTTATTCTTCCTGTCTTTACATGGAATCTGGGTCTCAGGCAGTCACACTAGCTATGCTGTTGGGCTGTGCTTCTGTCCAGGTGAATGGGAAACCTCTCTGGTAGGTAAAAAAAAAAAAAGAAAGAAAGAAAGAAAAGTCACAGGATCCTAACCAACCCTTTTTGTTTTGTTTTGTTTTTAACCAAAAAGAGATGCCTGTTTTTCTGTGTTTTAATTACACACATGCTATTCTTTAGAAAGGACCACAAAATACACAGGATTCCTGAAATAAAGAGTCAACCTTTCCCCAGTTCAGAACTCAGTATTAACAGTCATACAAAATATGTAAACTTGTCATAAGTTGCAAAAAACAGATCTCAGACCAGTCAGTAACAATATGCAAAAGATTCTTAAACGCATTTGGACAATTCACATCCGGGGCTTTCCCCACGGCATAAAAATGTCCAGTTTACAAATGTATAATTGACAAGAATTCCCAGTTACTTTTTTGAAAAAGCTTATCAATTCCCGTAAGATATTAGCATGGAAAATCAAGGCCCACTCTATTTTTATACTTGTTATAATATTAGGTCAAGTTATGAGTTTTCTTATAAAGTTCAACAGACTATATATCAATTTTTTTCCAATGTTTGAAATGTACAAAAATATTTACATGAGAACTTTTCAAATAAATGGACTTACCTACCAAAACTCAACTCTATCTTGTGAGTACTGGTCTCTATGTTTGGTCAGCTCTTCTATAAACGCTTGTCAGGGATCCTTACATTCAAGATCACTGAGAACACTGCTATTTTTTAAAAATATGATAATGCCATCTGAGTTCTGGATGGACTTGACCTGTGGTAATTAATTTTGTACCTTTAGGTTTACAGTATTCTTATAATTTCTTACCCTACTTTATAATTTCCTAGCCTGATCAGGGACTAAGCTTTCCTATGATCCCTTCAACTCTCCAATGCTACCTTTCTGCTTGTAGTTTGAAGTCTCTCAGCCCCTTTGTAAAATAGGCTTTGCCAGCAGTCCTGGGTTCATATTCTGGCTTCTCCACTTAGTAACCATCTGACACTGTGAAAGTTACTCAATTTAGCTGGATCTCAGATTCCTCGCCCATAAATTGGAGGTAATAATAATCTCTTCCTCCCAGGGCTATAAGGATTAATAAAACTGTATACAATCACTTAGCATAGTGCCTGGTACATACTAAAAAATGTTCATACACCAATACCATGTTTAGTGCCTGAGAGCTTTAGGATGCTTACTTAATAAAATGTTTCTTTGGGGATGAGCACGTTTTCAAGTGTGTATTCTCCCCTGGACTATAAGCTCTATGAAAACAAGGCCTGCATCTGACTATTAACTACTGTATTCCGAGCCTTAGTAAATCCCTTGGGGGCCGGTCCAGTGGCTCAAGCGGTTAGAGCTCCACGTTCATAACTCTGAAGGCTGCCAGTATGATTCCCACATGGGCCAGTGGGCTCTCAACCACAAGCTTGCCAGTTCAATTCATCGAGTCCCACAAGGGATGGTGGGCAGCGGCCCCTGCAACTAAGATTGAACACGGCACCTTGAGCTGAGCTGCCACTGAGCTCCCGGATGGCTCAGTTGGTTGAAGTGCGTCCTCTCAACCACAAGGTTGCCGGTTCGACTCCTGCAAGGGATGGTGGGCTGTGCCCCCTGCAACTAGCAACAGCAACTGGACCTGGAGCTGAGCTGTGCCCCCCACAACTAAGACTGAAAGGACAACTTGAAGCTGAACGGCACCCTCCACAACTAAGATTGAAAGGACAACAAATTGACTTGGGAAAAAAAAAAAAAAGGCCTGGAAGTACACACTGTTCCCCAATAAAGTCCTGTTCCCCTTCCCCAATGAAATCTTAAAAAAAAAAAAAAAAAAAAAAAATTTGAAGACTCAGCTTGAATAAAAGATAAAATATCTGACATAATTTAAAAAAAAAATCTCTTGGTATTGCATTAAAGATATATTTAGTAAGGCATTTTTTACAGAACTAGAACAAATAATCCTAAAATGTATATGGGACCATAAAAGACCCTGAATAGCCACAGCAATCCTGAGAAAGAGGAACAAAGTTGGGGGTATCACACTACCTGATATCAAACTATACTACATGGCTATAGTAATCAAAACAGCATGGTACTAGCATAAAAAACAGACACATAGATCAATGGAACAGAATAGAGAGTCTAGAAATAAACCCATGCCTATGTGGTCAATTAATACATGACAAAGGAGGCAAGGATATATGATGGGGTAAAGACAGTCTATTCAATAAATAGTATTGGGAAAACTGGACAGATCCATGTAAAAAAATGAAAGTAGACCACCTTCTTATACCATATACAAGAATAAACTCAAAACAGATTAAAAACTTAAATGTAAGACCTGAAGCCGTAAAACTCCTTGAAGAAAACATATGCAATAAACTCTCTGATATTGCTCTTACTAATACTTTTTTCTGGTATGCTGCCTTGGGCAAGGGAAACAAAAGAAAAAACAAACAAATGGGGCTACATCAAACATCAATGGGACTACATAAAAAAACATTTTTGCACAGCAAAGGAAACCATCAACAAATGGAAAGACAACTTATTGGTATATCCAATATGGGGTTAATATCCAAAATTTATAAAGAACTCATGCAACGTAACACCAAAAATCTAACAATCCAATTTAAAAATGGGCAGAGAACCTGAGTAGACATTTCTCCAAACAGGAAATAGAGATGGCCAATAGACATGAAAAGATGATAATGTCACAAATTATCAGAGAAATGCAAATCAAAACCACAATGAGATATCACCTCACACTTGTCAGAAAGGCCATAGAGAATATAGTCAACAATAAATTAACAAACAACAAAAGTTAGTGAGGATGTGGAAAAAAGGGAACACTCATGCACTGTTGGTGGGATTGCAAACTGGTACAGCCACCATGGAAAACAGTATGAAGGATCTCAAAAAATTAAAAACAGAACTACCGCATGACCCAGAAATCCACTTCTGGGCATTTATTTGAAAAAATCCAAAACACTAATTCAAAGATGTATGCACCCCTATGTCAAACTATATCAAACTACTATAACACAATTTGCAATAGCTAAGATATGGAAGCAATCCAAGTACCCATCAATAGATGATTGGATAAAGAAAATGTGGTACGTATATACAATGGAATATTACCCAACCATAAAAAAGAATGTATTCTTACCATTTCCGACAATAGGAATGGATGTAAAGGGTATTATGCTAAGTGAAATAAGTCAGACAGAGAAAGACAAATGTCATATGATTTCACTTACAAGTGGAATCTAAAGGACAAAATAATGAACAAACAAAACAGAAACTCATAGATACAGAGACCAAACAGATGGTTACTAGATGGTAGTGGGGGGGGGTCGGGGGACAGGGTGAAAAAAGTGAAGCAATTAAGTACAAATTGGTAGTTACAAAAAAGTCACAGGGATGTAAAGTAAAACACAGGGAACATAGTCAATAATATCGTAATAACTTTGCCTAGTGCCAGGTGGGTACTAGACTAGCCAGGGGGAACACTTTGTAATTTATATAAATGTCTAACTACTATGTTGTACACCTGAAACTAATATAAAATAATACTGAATGTCAACTGTAATTGAAAATTTTTTTAAAAGGGGAGTAAAGGTGAAGGGGAAAAAAGCTTCCAATTTCCAAGTATAAAATAAATAAATCATGGGGATATACTGTACAGCATAGGGAATATAGTCAATAATATTGTGATAGCATGGTACAGTGTCAGATGGTTGCTGGACTTATCAGGGTGATCACTTCTTAGGTATATAAATATTGAATAACTATGGTGTACACCCAAAACTAACATAATACTGTATATTAGCTATATTTTAATAAAAATCTTTTCAAAATCATACATTTACTAAGTGAACCAACAGGTGGCCGAGTAAATGAATAAAAGAATGAATGAAAGATCATGTCATGACAATGGAGCCCACCAGCAAGATACTGTCCTTTGGTTTAGTAGTAAAATTGGGGAGGCAGGGATACTGATAAGAGATATCCTGAGGCCCTTCCCATCTCAGTTTTGACCCTGGTGTCTCCCCAATTTGGAGTTTTCAGTGGGGATTTCTCTGTGGATCGGAGTGGGACACTCAAGTGTTTAGACACTTGGAAGATATGCATTTATGATACAAGAACAGAATACTGTAATTTGGTGCCAGAGAAGGCATTTCGGCAAGTCTCAGGAGAAAAACCACACAGTAACTAGAAACAAAAATAATGCCATACTCAGATTTGCCCAGAAATCACAAGCTAAAGATATACTTAGCCTAGACAGGCACGCCTCATATGTCTGTCTCATCTACATGAACTTGCCATAGCTGGGCAGGCCATTTCCAAATGTACACAATGCTGATATCATATTTTTAATTTAAACAAAAGAATGCAATATCTGATTTTGATTCCCACAACTCAGGAAGTCTTTTTCTAGTCACCAAAGGAAACCCTGAAATCTATTGATAATCTATTATGGCAATGGTGAGTAGAGGAGACAAAAAGAGGAGCGAGGAAAAGAATGGGGGAGTAAAAGGACCAAAAGAAACTTGAAAATACATGTGGAGAAATTTTATAATTCTACATACTTCATATTGCATCTTGTGCTTAGGATGTGCTTAATAAATAGACTTAATAAACTAATATGGAGTGATGACAAAAAAGAAAAGATAAACAGAAAAAGAGACTATGCAGGTAGAGAAAATAAGAGTGAAAGAGGAAAATGAAAAGGAGAACAGTAAAAAAAAATGCAAAAAAGGAGGAAGGGAAAAAGAACTGGTAAAATGGGGTAGTTAGAGAAATGTGTGTGCATAGTGTACAGTATGTGAACGTGTGTGTCAGAGAGGCAGGGAGAGATCGAAATTAAAACATGTAAACTAGGGCTTGGAAAGAAAAAAAGGGGGGGCAGTTGAAGGCTATCGGAGAGCAACGGTAATTGTGGGAAGGATTTGGGGTTTGTTAAGTGCCCAACTCTTTTCATACCACATCTTGTGTCACCCTCAGGTCTTTAAATTTGGCTGCTAACAGGGGAAATCCAATTTGTATATTTTATCTAATTTATTTCCCTTTAATGCCTCTATTCATTCTTCAGATGCTTCTTTGTGAACAAAATAAAATCACATTCTAATAGGCTAAACCCATAAAACATCATATCGTCTTGAATTTTAAGGTAGATTGAAATTCTACCCAAGATTTAAGAATGAAAGAGTATATTGAACGGAAACCTGGTTCTTAACCCTGAAGTGTATCAGCCTCATGCATTCGGCATTATATGTTCTCTGAAAAATTACCACAGTTATAGAAAAGAAAGGTGTGCGTTGCCTTTATTTGAAAACAATGATACATTAGAGATTTGGTGAGTTACCTATGCTGTGTGAAGCAAATTCAGGCCATATCTAATAAATAATTATTACTCCACTTGAAAAACAAATTTTATGAAGTACTAAAAGAGACTCTATTTATATATAAATAAGTCCTTTACCCTTTCAGGATATCCCATCTGTAAAAAAGAAATTATTTCAGATGAGAAAGTGGTTTTTGCTTCAGCCTGAGTAACACTACTTGTATTGGTTTAAATTGGGTTTCTTGCATTAAATTATGTTTGGAGAAACTAGTTTGAAGTAAAGGCATTATAAAACCACCACACCAGATGATTCCTTTCCCAGCCACCTGCTCGCTCGAAGAAGGGGACCCACCTCTCTAGCTTTGTCCTACAAGGCCCCTCAGGAAGCCTTCTCCTCACCCCATCATTTCATAGGCTATTCTCAATCCCTTTACCTTAGGCCCTTCCTTTGCTCTCCTATGCCTTTCTGGGACCTGATGGTGATCCTGTCCCCTACTCTCTGACACTTGGGACCATATATTCATGCATTCAGCAAGTACTTATTGAGCACCTACTATGTGCTAGGCACTGTTCTAGGAACTAGGTATATCTCAATTGCAAAACAAAGATCACTGTGCAGCTTACACAGCAGCAGTAGAGATGGACAATAAATAATAAACTTAGAAAATAAGCAAGCTATCGACTACATCAGATGGTGGTAAGTGCTATGAGAAAAAGAAAAAGTTGAGCCAAGTAGAGGGTATTGAGAGACAAGGACTCATGCTGAGAAGGAGGAATTTGGCCCCATTCCTGGGGTTCCATGTAAGAAATCCACTTAATCCAGGCTGGACCTTTATCCACTATCTTGGCATTGACCTATAGTCAGAGTTCTTGGAGGGTAGCAGAGACAGCACTCAACAAATATCCATACTTGTTATTTCCCAGGGTCCCTCGGTCAGACCCATGTGACTCATGCTTGCCAATGAAATGTGAGAGGAAAAAGCAGTTAAAAGTTAGTTTGCCTCTTTCATCTCATCCTTACTCTGATATTAGAGGCCACTGACCTTAGAGGCCACTAGTCTAGGCACCATGGCTACAAGATAAAGAATGCCACCCAACCTGCATCAGAATATGACATGAGCAAGAAATAAACTTTTACTTTTTTATTCCACTAAGATTTGAGGGTTTTCTATAACTGAATCATAGTATGGGCCATCTTCATTAATATCTATGAAAGAAAGTGAACTGGTAATTATAACTTTCATCTTCTGCTTCTTGAGGATAAAGAAAACTAAAAATCATCAATTTTTACCTCCTCATAGATTCACAGAGGTATAAAGGTACAGTTCTGGCAAGAAATAAATAAGGAATGGTAAATTATATTTAGGTTGCCATTTTAGGACTCCATAAATATACTATGAGGTATTTTAAGCAAGTATTTTAATTCACAAACACAACTTACTATTTTTGAATTCATATAACAATAAAATTTCATTGAAAAAATTAGCAGAAAATTTGTAATTTGCTCTAATCTAATCAAAATATTTCTTGAGCCATTCAAAGTTTCCTGGCTGTTCCCCAACTTAAATCTCAAATTGGAGGGATATTTCTTTTCTGTAAACATTTTTTATAACAGAGCTATTTTTGTTTTTTCTATATATTTAAAAAAAACATTTTGGTGGGGGCGGATATGGGAAAATAGTGCGCCTCTCCAGGGCCCAGCAGCTCCAAGCTGCCATCCCCCAACCCAGCCATGGAGGGCGCAGCCCAGCTCCAAGTCCAGCCACTGTCCTCAACCTTCAGTTGCAGGGGTACAGGTCACCATCCCACGTGGGAACTGAACCGGCAGCCCTGTCGTTGAGAGCTCGCGCTCCAACCAACTGAGCCATCGGCTGCCCCCCAGAACTTTTTTTAATAGAGATTAAAATATTAACAGAATCTAGATGGAGTTTACAAGTAAATGCAAAGCACAGACAATATAAGCTCTAAGCTGTGCTTTTGTAGTGTGAAACTTTATAATGTAAATTTGCCTGTGTTTAACTCATAGGATCATGCTAAGACCCTTGTCCACGTTTTCTTTTAGTGGACTCTAAGGAAAACATTTTGGAAGGTAGTCTCAAACTCATCAAGGTTCATTAATAAATAAAATCAATCTGTATGGAAATAATGATATTCAGGGCCTAGCATACAAGTGTGTAAAGCAAGAGTCCATTGAGGGGTGGCAGGAAGGCCGTAAAGATTCTCCTACAGCTTGTCATGGTACCTATAGTACTACCAGTAATGGCTCTTTCCTTCAGCTCTTAAAGGGTTTTGTTCTCTATGACAGCGTTAACAGAAAAGAGCAAAACAGCTGGAACATAACAGGCAGAGGAGACCATGCTGAGGAGGAGCGGACTGGGTTGAATGGTGTGAAGATGTTGATAACAAAACCGTGATCTAAAAGGGCAACAGCTGACCAACTGAGTGATAGATCAGAATATTCTTCCTGAACACCAGCTGTCGTTAAGACATTAGGTACTATGCATGATGTAGAAATACATAAGGCAAGAGTACTGTCTTCACGAAGTTTGCAGTCTAGTGTTTGTTCTTTATTATAGAGCTAGAGAATGAATGGATGGTTAGACCTAGAGCTTGAAATGTGTGGCTGATATTCATCCTCAGCAAGTCTTCATACGGCTCCAGGGAGGCCAAGGTCAGGCAAGTGAAGGGTATTGTGGGATGAAAGGGAACAAGATGTAGAGAAGAGGAAACAAGAATGAAATGAACGATGAACTGATAAAGTCATTCTCCCCTTGGTAATCATTTTTAATCTTTAGTGTGAGAAGTGATTACAGGCTTTGATGCCTGGAGAATTTTATGTCCTTCCACCAAATGAAAAAAAAAAAAAACAAGAAAAACAAAAATTGGTTTTCAGATAATTAGTTTGTTATTTTTTTTGTTATAAAAGCTTTTTGATTTTGAGGTTTTTGTTTGTTTGTCTGGTTTAAACACTTACCATCAAATTCTGCAAGTCTGCTAATATCTGCTCCAAGCTCTGAAGTAACTGATAATGCATGGCGGACTTTAAGGTTCGTTTCCCTGTGAAATTAATAGACATGATGTGAATTTTCATATGGAACAGCCCAACAGGATCTTACACAGAACAATCAGGTCGGTTAAGCACATGTAAAATCCAACACAAGAGATTCAAGAAACGCCCTTTGAGTTTTATTCACATCTCTTACAATGTGGACGGGGCTTTGCAGGGTCCTAAAAATCGGCATTCCTCCCACAGCATATCTGTGTAACAACCCAGCAATCTGTTTTGCTATATGAAAGAACAGAGGACATAATAAATATGGCTTCATTCGAATCTACTCAGACATCATGCATGAGTTACAAAACACATTAGGGACGGGAACACAGTTGCCAAATAAAGGAGGCCAGTATCACTCCAGAGTCTGCTATCTGCATAGGAGTTTACTTGCAAAAGATGGTCATGGCTAATTTCACAGTAGCTGAAATTTAAATGGGAAAAGGCACACAGTTTTCTTTTTCTTGGAAAATCAAGCCAAGCATTCCATAAGTCTAGAATCAAACAACCAAACAAGAACTCAGTGAGCTGGTCATCTTCTTCCAGGCAGGACCATATATACATCGTACAGATGGCTGTCTGGTATTCATGAAATGACCAGCAGTGACAGTTCAATGACCACCACTCACATCTTGTGTTTAAGAGCTTGTCATGCCAGTTTTCTCACTGAATTCAACCTATTCTCTTCTACTGTAGCTTAAGATCATCTGTCAAAGTTCTATATTTTATGGAAATGTTTATTAGTGGGTTCATTCAGTCAAGAACTATTGATTGAATACATACCATAGTCACCCATGATACTCAATGCTGCCCCACAAGAGTTATTGTCCTCTTGAGGGAAACAAGTACCGTTTTTCCCCGAAAATAAGACCGGGTCTTACATTAAGTTTTGCTCCAAAAGACTCCTTAGGGCTTATGTTCAGGGGCTGTTACCCTGAAAACTCATGCTAGGGCTTATTTTCCAGTTAGGTCATATTTTCGGGGAAACGTGGTAGTAGGTAAAAAAGCAAATATCACCTTCTGGAAGTAAATGCCAAACCATGAAATTATGAAATTTGCAGAACCAAGAAGTAGATAGATAGCTGAGAGAGCATTTAACCTAAACTTCCCATAGAAGAGTTTCACAATGATGTTAAGACAGTTTGAACCCCATAGGAATGCCCATTGATGACAGCTTTCTGTGGGAACACTAAGTTGAATGTATAATTGAAGTTACTTTGTATAAAAGTAATATCGGTGATCAAAATCTATTAATTCATAGGACGCAGAGATGAGTAGGGAATGAGATAGCCAAGAACTTCATAATTAAGGCAGAAATTGAGCTGGGCTTGATGGACAAGAGCGAGATAATGGTGTTGAGGTTAAAGGACTAATGTGTGCATTCATTTAAACAACTTTTCAAATACTAGAAACAGTCACACCCACTAGGCCAGACAGTCTCATTCCTTAATCCTACTCAATACATCATGTCACGTTAAAGTTTTTTATCATTTTAAGTTACTTCCTCAGGACTCTCTCCAATATCTCACTTCCACCTTCAGATACAGAAATCAAAGAGGGAAAATAATCACACATAGGTCTATGATAAAAATAAAATGTGTATTTTTCAAGATTCCTGATTAATACCTTCTGTGTCATGCCATATTCTTAAGACCTTAACCTGCCTAAGTATCTTGATAAACTTCGGAATGATTTTCAGCATAAGAAATAATACAGAAACATCCTGTATACCCTTCATTGTTTCCCCTAATGGTAAAATATACCAAAAACGATATCACAATATCACAATAAGGATACTGACATTGAATCAGTCAAAATACAGAGCATTTCCATCACCACAAGGATTCCTCAGGTTGTCCTTTGTAGCCACACACACTTCTCTGGCTCCTCTAACCCATCTTTAACTCCTGGCAACCACTAAACTGTTGCCCATTTCTATAATTTTGCCATTTCAAGAATATTATAAAAATGGAATATTATAGCACATAACTTTTGGGATTGGCTTTTTTTACTCAGCATAAGACTCTGAAGGTTCATTCAGGTTGTTGCGTATATCAATAGTTCATTCTTTTTTATTGCTCAGTAGTATTCCATAATATGGATACACCATAGTTCATTCAACCATTCACCTGTTGAAGAGCATGTTAAGTTGGTTCTATTTTTTGGATGTTACAAATAAAGCTGCCATAAACATTTGTGTACAAGTTTTTATGTAAACACAAATCTTAATTTTTTTGGGATAAATGCCCAGGAGTGAAATTGCTGGGTTGTATGGTAGTTGCATGTTTAGTTCTTTAATAAACTGCAAAACTGTTTTCCAGAGTGATTGTAACATTTTACATTCCCCTTCAGTAATGTGTGAGTGATCCTGTTTCTCTACATCCTTGCCAGCATTTGGACTTGTTACTATTTTTTTTATTTGAACCATTCTGATAGATATGTGGTGATTATCTTATTGTGGTTTTAATTTTAATTTCCTTAATGGCTAATGATGTTGAATTTTTCTTCATGTGCTTATTTGCCATCTGTATGTCATCTCTGGTGAAATGTTCTTTTATATCATTTGTCAAGTTTCTAATTGAATTGTTTGTTTGTTTGTTTTTACTGTTGAGTTTAGAGCATTTTTCTTACATTCAAGATACAAGTCCTTTGTCAGATAGGTGGTTTGCAAATATTTTCTCCAAGTCTATAGCTTATCTTTTCATCCTCTTAATCAGGTCTTTTGTTCAGCAAAAACTTTTAATTTTATAAAGTCCAGTTTATCAAATTTTTCTTTTATGGGTCATGAATTTTGTGTCAAGTCTAAGAACTTTGGGTTGTCAAAGATCTTGAAGATTTTCTCCTATGTTTTTCTCTAAAAACTTTACAGTTTCACGTTTTACATTTGAATTCAATTTCTTTAAAAAATTACAGGGCTATTCAAATTATCTGTTTCATATTGGATGATTTGTGATAGTTTGTTTTTCAATGAAACGGTCCATTTCATCTATGTTGCTAAATTTATGTGTATAGAGTTGTTTGTAGCATTTCCTTATCCTTCTGATATCTACAGGCTCTGTCGTAATATCCGTTTCATTCATTATTTTGTTAATTTGTGTCTTCTCTTTTTTTCTTTTTCAGTCTTCCTAAAGGTTTGTCAATTTTACTGATGTTTTCAAAGAACCAGCTCTTTGTTTCATTGATTGCCTCTATTGTTTTTCTGTTTTCAAGTTCATTGTTTTCTGCTCTTGTTTTCATCTCCTTCCTTCTGCTAGCTTTGGATTTATTTTGCTATTTTCTAGGTTCTTGAGATGGGAGATTAGATTTTTAATGAGACTTCTTCTCTATTCAAGTGTATGCATTTATTGCTATAAATTTTCCTCTCAGCACAATTGTAGCTTCTGCCCAAGCCAGGGATAGGATTACAGAGGCCAGAATATTTGAATGACTCAGTATGACAACAACTTGGGAGGCAGTGGTTAAATGATGAGTTCTTTTGTCAGGCTGCCAGGTTGAGTCCTGGCTTCACTCTATAGAAGTTTGGGACAAATTACTTACTCTTTCTAAGAGTTGGTTTTCTTACTGTACAACGGGGCTTATTTAGTACCTACTTCAGGAATAAATGATAAATTTCACCTAAAAAACATTTATGGTATCTTTAAAATGTAAGCATTCAATAAATATTTTTATGCCAGACAAATTGACTCCACCGAAACAGAACCACTCTATGAACTAAATTCTAAATTAACATCAATGTCAAAACTGCATCACACGCCATTTCTCTTCTCTTTCCATGTCTTCATTTGACCCAGTTCCAAAAGGCTGCCTTCTAAAGTAACATTGGTCCTTCTTTCCTCAGTAGATCTTGATCACTACTCCTCTCACTTTTCTTAAGAGAATCGCTTGAAATTAAAAATGAACAAATCCAAAAAGAACCCTTCTAACGAATTTCAGTGCAGAGTCCCTGTGTAGAATTATTCACATATATATGTTTGGCTCACTGTTTCTGAAAGAAAATATATTCAAGAGAAAAGATAAGGGTTTTCAAAAGATCTGCAAAGTAATTAACAAATTGACCTTGCAATTTAGACTCCTATTTCTGCCAAGAAAATAAAATGAAGAACAAAGTTTATATTTTAATCTTATTTGTAAAGGTATTACTCTGAAATAAATTAAAAACCAAACTCATTAATTATCCTAACGCTAATAACTTACCCATCGAGCTCAGCAGTTTCAATATAACACAGGCCATGTGGCTCACTGCTTGATAGGAGAAGCAGATCAGCCTATTTTAAAACATCAGGATAAAGAATATTTATAAGGGAAGATGGGTCACAAGCTTTCTACGTTGTATCACCCCTCCACTAGTAATGATCCAGGAGAGCCTTAGGGAATAAGTGAAAGAGGTGAAATCCTATTCCACCTCTCTGTCATATATCCTGGACCAAATCCTCCCTCTACTTACCTGCTCCTATTCTGCTCACACTTGACAATCAAAGTATAAGTTAGGGCAGTGGATGTCATAAAAATAAATGTATTTTTGCAAGAAATATATAAAATTGTATTTTCTTGCTTTGATAATTACTAATAGATAATATAAAACTTTCCCAAATAAATAAGATAAATGGAAATATTTAATATGCACATATTTTAATTCCTTTGTATTATCAGTTAAGAGCAGGGGGCAGGCAAAGAAGATGGGAAAGACAGATGTGAAGTCGGAGGAACTTGAAAACAATAGAAAAAAATAAGAGAGACAAGGAAATTTTTAAAAGAGATAAAGGATAAAAGAAAAACAAAACATATAGTTTAGAAAAAAAAAAAGGTGGTGTGTAAGGAAGAGAAAAGAGAAAATAAAGCAGGGACTAAGCAAGAGGGCAAGAGAGAATAGGAAATGTGGTAAAAGACAGTGGAAAAACATTGAGAGATTGAGTAGTTGGTCTCTCACAGAGATAAGTCATTCTATTTAGCTGTCCATTTGAGCATTGGAAATGACCTTTCACAATTCAGTTTTAGAATTCTATATTGGGAAGCTGTCATTTTATTTCAAATTTCAAATTTTATTTTAAAATAAGGGTTTTGCTTCCACATCTTGGTTATTGTAAATAATGCTACAATATTATTTGCATAGGTGTTTAGTGTTTTTGTTTTCTTTGGATAAATGCCCAGAAGTAGAATTGCTGATCCATCAATAGATGAATGGATAAAGAAAATGTGATACACACACACACACACACACACACACACACACACATACACACACAATGGAATACTATTCAGCAATAAAAAAAGAATGAAATCTCACCATTTGTGACAATATGGATGGACCTACAGAGTATTATGCTAAGTGAAATAAGTCAGACAGAGAAAGACAAATACCATATGATTTCACTTATACATGGATTGGAATATAAAACAAAATGAATAAACAAAACAAAACAGAAACAGACTCATAGATACAGAGAACAAACTGATGGTGCCAGATGGGAGGGGAATAAAGAGATGGGTGAAAAAACTGAAAGGGGAAAAGAAGTACAAACTTCCAGTTATAAAATAAATGTCACGGGGATATAATATATAGCACAGGGACTAAAATCAATAATATCTTAATAACTTTTTTCAGTGACAGATGCTTACTAGACATATTGTGGTGATCACATTATAAGGTATATAAATATAGAATCACTATGTTATATACCTGAAACTCATATAATATTGTATGTCAACTATACTTTAATAAAAAATAAAGAATAATAAATAAAATAAGGGTGTTTATGAAATTCTGAATATTTGAATGTCTAAAAAGAATTGACTAAAATTTTAGCAATATATTTTGACACATTAGCCCAACAATTTTCTGCCTATATCTGAATGTACAACTGGCATTCCAAATCTGTGAAATTTTCTTACCTTTGTTTTTTAAAATATTAGAATTGCACCATTCTTAAATTCTGAAACCTAAATTTAAAATCAATCCACTCCTTTCAGTGTCTCAAGCTTTTAAATTTCCAACTCAAAAATAGAGGGTCTGTATGTGTGTATGCATGTTTTGTCTAAATTGTGATAAAACCGAGTTTTAGAAGAAAAGCAACTCTAGGTACAAATAGGCATCTTTATACTTCATAACTATTTTCAATTACAGATGATTACAACGAGAGGATTTTGGATTTTGTTTAAAATGATCCTTTGAAGCTCAAGGAAGGAGAGGCCTCGACCCAAAGAGCATGAAGCACTATTGCTATCATATTCATTGAAATTTAAATATGAGAAATAAGACCAAGGTGAATTTTCAAAAAGATTTTTTCCATTTAAAGTCAAGGTGGGTCATTTTATCTCAAGAGTGGCATATACTCTTCACATATTCCCTCTAGAGTGGGTATGCTTCGGTTACATTGTGACAAGTCAGAAAAAACTTCTGCCTCAACAGGTTCTGTGACTTTTTATATCTATAGATGAGGAAGAGCCTTGATAACGCAAACCTATTCATTCCTTAGGGAAGGGAAAACAAGATTTTTGCAACTCACAGGTGGGCCAGGCAAACATAATTAATTCCAACCAGAACCATCTTCTTTAGACCTCCATTTGTACTTTCTTCTCTCAGTTATTGGTGCCTTTTCCCTTGCCCTGCCAGGAGAGACTCAACTATGTCTCCCAAGAATGAAGCAGTGTTTCCCAAAACGGTGCCTTTTCCCCCACCTTCCACAGCAACAAAAAAAGCCCAAGCATCTGCCTTATGGATATCTGAAACAAATACTCCAATCAGAGGAAAATTGAAAAGAATCCACTGAACTTCTTTCAGTCCTCAGAGCCAAAGACATGGCCCTGACAGGTTTATTACACATCATTAATGTTTGTCGAATTAAAGAATAAATGAAGGAAAACCTCAAGCAATGATGATACCTAAAAGCCTTACAATTCTTTAAGGGTTTACAAAACACTTTTGCATAATTGTGTCACTATTTTCTCAACCACCCTGTGTAGGGGCAATACCGTTCCCTTTGCATGAATAAGAAACCTGGAAAGGTCATCTCTGGCCCCACAAACACGAGATGAACTAAATTAATTCATGTAAAGTCCATAAGCTTTACAAAGTCATGGTGAGAGCTTCATCACAGCTAATTAAGAAACCCAAGGCTCCAAGAGACTTAACAGCACACTCATGGCCACACAGAGCTTAAAAGGCAGAGCTGGAACTAGAATTCAGAACTCTGATCCCCAAATACATACTCTTTCTTTTGGTTGACTGCAAAATCATTGGACTACAACTACAAAAAACAGAAAGCATTTTGCTTTGTTTTGATTTGCTTTCTTGGTGTTCAAAAACCAAAACTACAATACTGAAAGACTATCACAATAGTGGCTCCATAACCTCGAGGGAACATAAATTTGTAGAATTCGTTGGAACACCTTATTTGGATGGCCTTTTATTTTTGTAAGCTATTTTTACACTTGGAGTCCTTTATCTTCTTTATCATCTATAATATTATCTTACTTTTTTGTAGTCCAAAAATACAAATCCAAAATAGCTCATGCAATATGAGCAGACTTAGAGGGAAATATGTTGATATGGACAAAAATCAGAATAAAGTCTTAAAAATGTGTAAGATTACAGGTAATATTTTTATTTAAAATTTAAATTTCACATCCCAAAAACACAAGTTGAGTACTAATATGTACTAGATATAGCATTATTTTTGTTTTTTTATAATTAAATTTATTTGAGAAAGTAAAGTAAAAAACAGTGAAAAAGAAGAGAAGGACTGGAGGAAAATAATAATGGCCATCATAATCATCTTCTCATGGATACGTCCTGTGTTTGGTTAAAAAAAATCCCTGCCCATATATTTCACCCCCACAAATTAGTAATTGTTTATAAACACTGGCCATTTACTTTTTTCCATGTAGAAAGTAGCGTGCTACACCTCTATAATTTAGCAAGAAGCTTCCACTTCAATATAATTCAGACAAATGTTTAAAAAAACCTTTCTCTGAAAATTCCCAACTTTCTACTTCTCACATATTTTTTTTTAAAGGAGGATTCATTTACAGAAATTATAGTACAACAAGTAACTCTGACTTGAAGCGATAAAACTGAAAATAATGAAGAGGGAAATTAGAGCACAAAATGCCCTCTCTGGAAAGATGTCCAAGAAAGGTGCTGATAAAAACTAGATGAGATACCCTGATGTGTCACGAGAGAGCCAAAGCCTGTCCTTGTCAGGACAGGAGTTTAGGTCAAATTAATCTTTCTAGCCCTTTCATTTTATATACAAAACAAAATCTCATAAACAGCATTTTATTATTTCAAAACAATCAATAGAAATTTTCTGATTGTGATTATTCAGAAAGGAGCATAACTTTTCTCCTTCTCTAGCTTATCTTGTCTTCAAATATCCTGCAAATTAACAGAATTAATTCCATTATTGAGGGATAGTATTCAAAATAATGGGAACAAACTGTTTTTAAAGTACTCTGGAACATTTCAAAAGCTCTTATTTGCATCAAATGTTGGAAAATCTTTTGTATCTATTAATTTAAATAAAATCCCAAAGGAGATAGACAAGGTGATAATCACTCAGTCTTATCTGAGTTACCACATTATTGAAAGTAATTAATCAATATATCGTTTAAAACATTTTATAATTGAGACATTTAATTAAAACATTTTATATATTTTACAAATACATCCTGGTATTCCCTCCTTAATTACTCTGAATCAGTATAGATTTACTAAATTTTCAAATGTAAATACTGCAGTACATATGCTATTTTAATCTGAGATAAATTCTTTAAACAATATTAAATACTCACAGCAACAAATTGGTTATTTTCTAATTTAACGATGTCTCCCACTTTGACATTCATCCATTTTTCATTCTGCAGTCTAAGAACAAAAACAAAATTAATTTTTTTCAGGAACAGAGTAGAATCAAGGGAATGTATTCACAATGGACCATCATATTAATAAGACAAAAGAAGCAGATAAGACTTTTCTAGAATGCTAAATTCAAAGGCCCTTACATAACAAAATCACCTAAGTGATGTGGGAACTGAGACCCAGAGAACTCAAGTGATTTGCCCAAGGGTACCCAGCACATTAACAGCATCCTTGGGGCTAAACTCAAGATGGCTGACTCTTAGCTGTGATCTTTCCACGACTCCATGGTGTCAGCTTTACATAGCAGCTATTAACTCTTGCTTGCATTTCCTCAGCCAGACATTAAATCCAGTCATTGATGTTCTTTGCAAACTCTATTATTAATAAATGTAGAAACAACATTGCTATTAGGTCAAAAGTTTGTTTAACTGAAGGCAAGAAGTGAGGAAGCAGGCAGAGGCAAAAGAGAGTGGTTCAGGGCAATAGCTAAAATGCAATGAAGAGGAAAATAATAAATTTTGGAAAGGGCAAGAACAACAAGGAGTGATAAAAAAAAAAAAGCCTTGGGAGATTTAATGAAAATGACCACCTGCAAATCCTCCAGAGCCCTATGGCTCAGGACGGATTTAGTGGCATTCTAATGGCTGGTTCCAGCAGCTCAGAATTGAGGACACTGCCAAGAAGCTGCGCTGTTTTCTTTGACGTTCATGTATACAGTGGAGTTCTGAGTCTACCCTTCACAAAGGGGTTTATGAAGAAAAGCTTATTGTATCTAGTTGGTTGGGCCCCTAGTGACAAGTTAGGAAGGCAGGCCGTCTGAAAACAGACCACCTGTGGCAGTATAACGTGATATTAATCATCCCTTCTGATATTCTCTAAACCAGCTTTGTTTTCCGAGTGGGAAGCCTGCATCACACATCTTTTTCAGTGATTCCCTTTTAGGAGAGAAAGCCAGATGAGTAGGGCTGATTCCCCAACAAGTTAAGGTGGGCAGGTTAATTTCATTATGGAGTTTTAAAAAACAACCTAATTTACTTGTTTTATAGGCTTGAAAACAGTTTTAAATATTTATACAACTGTGAAATATGCCTCACACTATCAACCCTGCTGGGTCATTTGGCTTAAACACTCAAAAAATTTCTCTTTAATATGGGTCCAAGTACATGTTGTTCTGGAAAGTTTTCAACTGCAGCATTTTCATCTCTAGCCAGAACTCAATAATTTTTCCAAAGCCATACTTTTCTGCACTTTATCTAGTTCAACGACAACAGGAGAACCTAGGAAGCCTTCTAAATCTCATTTTATTTATGTTTACAGGTATGGATTACGTGCTGGTTTGTTTCTTCTAGGGATACCTCCTTTGGAGTGCTAGCGACATTTCTCAGGGGACAGTATCTCAGATAAAAGCTGATGTGAAGGGACTGAGATGGAGACCATGTCTTTATTTATGGAAATTTCGCTGCTACTGAATTGCCCTGAAGTGCATGTCTTTCAAGAAGAAGCTGAGATGATGTTAAGTTTCATTTCCAAACTCTTCTTCCTCCCCCCTGTACACTATAAGCTCCAGGAAGGACCGCATCCTACCTCCTCCATCCAAAATGAACATCAACCATGGGAAAAAGGGAACACAGGAGCTCTTACACATTTCGAAATGCACCCTTGGCAGTCACGTTTGCACAGAAAAGTGATAATAGCCACTCTTTGGGGGAACAAACCAAAACCTGAATTTTCCTACTTAAATTCTCTTTAACTTCTTTTTCTCCAGTTCAGTATCCTATCTCCCCCTGTAAAACCATTTGGAAAGGTGTTTTTAAAGGTGTGATGGTTTCCATGGGAATTACTTGAATTAACTGCTACACTTGGGAAAATATAATGCTAGAAAAAAATCTCTTCAAGAAAAAATTTGCAAAACCCCAGAGCATGCAAAGAATCCCTGGTAGGAACAACCTGATATGGTAAACATGAAGTACTACCAGAACCATAGAGAGGAGTGATGAAGCCAAGCAAAATACCTTTCCTTGTGCCAAATCCTCATGCCCATTCCCCTCCTACCCACCTGTACCCCTACCTGTATTTTAACCTCTACTTCCTAACTTATTTAATATTTCCAAAAGCAGAAAAATACTCAAATAATTCATGTGACCAGGCTTTGTTAAGATCTGACCATTAATCTGCTCATATCATCCGATAGGCCAAGAAAGCAGAAAATACCTATAACCATATATGAGCACGGGCTCCCTTGCTTTATCTCACTCTAACCCTCTTTCTTTTTCTCTCTTGCCACCTGCTTGCTCTCTTCCCAGAACACATTCCTAGTAGTCTCTCCAAGCTCCTCTTCTCAAAAGGCCTTTTTTTATTCCAGACATCTTGCAACACCAGCTCTACTCTTGGTCAACTATACTCCTTTCCACCTGTCGTAATGGAAAACTCTCCCTTAAAAATAAGTACTCCAAATATTTTGCCTCCAAAGTCTTATGATTAACAAACAATATTTGAGATCGTTGAAAACTTTCCAATATGTGTACCGTGTTTCCCAAAAAATAAGACCTAACCGGAAAATAAGCCCTAGCAGAGTTTTCAGGATGACATCCCCTGAACATAAGCCCTAATGCATCTTTTGGAGCACAACTTAATATAAGACCCGGTCTTATTTTCGGGGAAACATGGTGCATACAAATTCCATGGGATGCTATATCACTTGTGTGGACCACGGGCCGTGGAGAACTTTTACTAACCAAAATACAGGCTGACACAAATTTTTTCTGAGCTTGAAACAAAATATAGCTTGTGAAGGTATACAACCATTGGAGAAATTTCCTCAAAAGAAATATTATTCAAAACGAATTAACAATCTGGCAAGAAACAGCAAGGACTATATCCCTTAGATGTTGACCCTGAACCTAGCACTATTTAACTACTTCACCAATAAGCTACACAATGAACACACAGACACATCTGTTGTATTTGTGGGTGCATCCTACCAAGAAGAAAGCATAACCACTATGAAGTAAGACGATGATAGAAAGCCATCAGATGACTTGAAGAAGTTACCCAAAACTGAATGAAGAGTAAAAGGAAGGAGTACAAAATAAATTATTATAGAGAGGAGAAAGGAACACTCTACACAGGTATGATTAGTTTTGAAGAAATAGGGCCTGGAGATATTGGTAAACCATAAGGGTGTGTGATACCTCGGTTAATACCCTTATTTGAATATATACCCATAGAACAATCAATGTGTATAATACAATCAGAGCAGAGATTTTTTTTAATGTTATTTCCTCTTCTATCTTACCAGGTAATTATAACTGCACTTAACAAGAACTTCAGAGATGTATTTCAAAGAACACTAAGGGTCATAGCTAAAAAGCAGCCAAACTTCCTGAACAAATATAAACTAACAAAGACCTGCAAATAAATGCATTTAAATTATCTATATTTTAAATTCTTCCATATTGCTTGTCCTGTCCACTACCATTGCCACTGATGACACATAAAAGACATACCAGCAGGACTGCAGAGGCAGACAGGAAAATTTACTTTAAAGCTCATCTTCAAAATATTTCTAGACTTCTTCTAAGATTTTAGTCTGTATAGTGATTGCATTTCGTCATCATCCTGAAACAATGAAAACAGGCACTCCCTGGCCCTCCATGTGTGGTGCAGCTGTTCTCAGGGCTCGGCTAGTGTTTAAAGCAAGTTTGCATCATAGCTCTGCGAGGGAGACACAGGATGGCCTCCTGGGCTGTAACAATGACACTTAGCTACAAAGACTTGGCACAAACAAACTTTGCTTTTACCTTTTTCAGGGAAAGCCCTTCTGCTCTAGTGGAGATTCCTGCGATAAATGACTATTCTGAAAGCAAGTTAATTCACTTAATTGCACTGAACCAAGAACTTCAAAGACTTTAAAATATGCTTATTTCATTTCAGGTTTTGAAATGGACATGATCTAGTTAATGCTTCTTTGAGCCAGGTTTTTCAAAACTAGAATAAGGGGTAATAAGATAGTTTTTACCTTAGTAAACTCAAAAGCCAATCTCTAAATACAAAGCGAAAATTCAAGAAAAGAACTCATAAAATTTAAATTCCAAAGCCCCTATAAAACATATGGAGTTTAACTGCCATGGAATAGCGACTAGAATTACTGAGAGGAAAGAATTTTTTAAATACACTCATTAACTACGGGCATACCTCGGAGATATTGTGAGTTTGGTTCCAGATCATCCCAAGAGAGAGACTATCACAGTAAAACGAGTTGTATTCTTTTTGCTAGTGGCGGGTCTTACCTTCCATTTGTAAAAAAATGCAACATCTGTGGAGCACAATTAAGTGAAGCACAATGAAATGAGGTATGCCTGTATAATATCTACTCTCAAAACATCAGAATATCTGAGTTCTGAGAAAAGGTGGTAAGAGATAGCAACTGTGTCTAATAATTGTTGATAAATTGGTCTGAACCTGCTTCTTACTGATGAGGCGTAGCATCGTAAGAGCTGCTAGGCTTTGCTGAGAAACTTCTTGAGAACATGCAAGTCTGAGAGTGAGATAGCACCTACCAGGCTCCCTGTCACTGAACTATTGGCTCAGAGGCTAGAAATCAAGGATTTACCTTGAGCAAAACACCAAGCCCATTGTTGAAGTCTTAAGGGACGGAAGGGGAGTTTGCAATGAGCTCCTCAAGGCTCCTGCCATCCTTTCTATACTCTAATGCTCCTGATTTTCCATTAGCAAAATAGATTCCTGAAAAGAGGATTTCCTCAAAAGCTACAGGAGACGTGTTGGGGTACTAGAAAGAGAAGATAATAAGAAGGTCAATATCATTGACCTCCCCTGATCAATCAATCAATTCACATACAATGACTGTGGTTTCCTCTTTAATCGCAAGTCTGTGTCAGGTCTATAACATAACAAAAGTATTCTTCTGCTCATACAAGCATTGTTTTATTCACCATTGTATTCTCAGGACCTAGAATAATGCCTAGCTCCTAGTAGGCATGCAATAAATATTTGTTGACTGAAGTGGGACGGAAGAGAGATTTTGTTTCAGTGTATACTGTTTTGTACAGTTTGAATCATATTCAGTGCATGAATTTGGGGCATTATATATAGATATTTTAAAGGCCAACTGGGGAGGGAAAATAGAAGAAAACTCTTCCAAGGTCACATGTAAATAGCAGAGCTGGGACTGGAACCTGAGTCTACAAATCCCAGGTTCCTAATAAATCTATATTTATTGTTGTCTTTTGCTTTATTTTCTATGATACTTATGTATTGCTTATTCAGAAAAAGAATGGATCCTAAGGAACTAAAGCGATTTGATCACAGCAATAGTGCTCACTGTCAGTGTTTAAAATCAGCCAATCTAAAGACAATTTGCAGTCATGGTCCCGTGACACGAATGTTCAGTGGACAGCAGCAGTTTCTGGTTCTTTTCAATCCCACTGCTGTCAGAGCCACACTAGAGTAAGACGTGCAGCCTGGCTCTAATCCTCTAACAACAGACTGGTGAACAGAATCTCCTTACATTGAGAATAGCATAATACTCATATCTTTGGAATCTATTTATTTTGAAGAATTCAGATGTTTCCTTCTCTTTCCCCCCTTCTTATTAGCACAATGCTTATGCTGAGGCAGAATCACACAGGGAGGTCTGTGGTCGGCTGCTGAAGATGCTCTTGTACCAATTTTGCCAGCGGAAAAGGGTGGGAAGAAGTGGAGATGATAAAAGATGTAATCCCACAGCATGGATAATTTAGTTAAATAATTTGCTGAGCAATAGTAATCAATCTTAGAGATGTCTTGCTTAACTTATTTAAATCCTCATAGATCCTGTTGTGCATTACTAGGAGGCAAACACACACACACACACACACACACACACACACACACACACACACACAATGTAGCCTTCTTATTTTAAAAACAGAATGACTAGTTCATTGACTAAGTTTTACCTGAACTGAAAAAGCCTACTGAGAATTGTACAGAAAATATATTCTCTTTCATCATTTCCCTAAACTGAAACCCTTCTCCTGAATCATACTCTTAAGATCCTTTGTCTTCTATAAATTCTTAGTAGAATGCCATTAATAGGTGGCTAATAGATGATGAGACCACAAGGAAATCAGAAGAAAAATCATTTCAAAGGAAGAGTGTTACACCTACTCTCATATGAATGCTGAAAGAAATACCTTAGATTGTGGAGAAAACAGTTATTTAGGTCTATGTTGGATTCCCGAGTAGCAGTTTCAGAGGGAAATCTGTGTACAGGAAGTTTATTGGCCCGTTCTCTTAAAATGAAACCTGTAGGGGAGTGAAGGAAACACAGTTGGGCAGAGGGAGGAAGTGGGCTGTTGCAGTCAAAACAAAGGCTCAGCCAGCCCCTGGGGAGCTCTGGAGCTGAAACAGGCCTTCAGAGCTGGATGGAGGGAGCCAGACCTGATACCTTGGCATTGTTCAGCCATTGGATGCAGTCTGACCCCAGCAAGCAGGGGTGATGAGCAAAACAGTTCTTCTCAGACAAGGCCAACTCCCTGAGAGGGCTGACACTGGAGGGTTGTAGGTAGGCAGCGCTTCTGGGGAAGTACATCCTGCCTTCTGGAAGGGGGAAGTGGGTGGGACAGCAGAGTGTCCCTCACAAACTGAGAGCCCACTTCCCAATTTTGCTGTGAACATGTTCATGTAATCAACTTAGACTTGAAAAGGAATATTCTATTTCACTTTTCTCTAGTTCCAATTTCAATTCTATAAAATCAATAGGAACAGCTGCCATGAGTCTTTGTATGCCTCCCCTCCGTTTTAACACTTTTGGGGGGAAATCTGTAAAACTTTCAGTCATCCAATTTACTCCTTTTTCCAATGATTAGTAAAGGAAGTTAGAAGGTAATTTTTCAGTACTCTTCCATTAAAAAAATATATGCTCTACAGATAACTATTGACTACCCAAATGTCCTAAGAATGTCTATAGGGGAAAAGAAAAATCACTGTTTCTAAAATATTCCTTAGAGAAAGATTCCTTTTTCATCATGTTTTGATGAAAAAAATGTTCAAGTAAACACCTTAGCCTAAGTAGATCAACCATTCCCTCCATCTAAGTCGCCTCACTTTATTTTGAGAAGAGAATATGCTCTTACCCGGACCAATAGTGAAAAACAACTTCTCTATTTGAAAAACACCCCAAAAGAAGATAGCTCCCAGTGGAGGAGAATCAAACCTGAATACCTTGGTTCCAGGATAAAAGGCTTATATTGTGTTTTCCCATTGCCTCTAGTGACATTATTAATCAATTTTTCTATACAGGGCCAGGTTATGAGAAAACCAAATATCTATTAAGCCAGAAAAAAATATTAGTTACTTAACATGCCAAATAATAAGTGTCATACCAGCATAGACAAAGCAAAGGCATCTCTCGGTGGTATGATTTGATTTGCTCTGGTTAGAGAACCTAGTTTTCTGGAAATAGCATTCCAGATTTTGGAGCACAAAATACAACCACAAGAGATCACTAGAAGATCATGAGTTTATTTATTTATTAGATTTGCAGTCCTATTAAGTCCTAAACTCTTTTTAAGAAAAATGTAAAATATTATGTTATAAAATATAAAATATTATATTAGGTTGTAATGGTTTATCATTTTGAGTTCCTCTGAAACAGAACACCATGTAGGTAGAATTCTTAATTAAATCATCACCCACTGGCACGTGAGGTCCCTTTCATCAATAGTTCAAGACCACCATAAACAGAATATGGGCACTCTGAGCCAGGCACTGTGCTGAGTGTCAGAGCTCCAAGTGCAGTTGGATACATACTATGGTTATCAAGGAACCCAGAAACTAATGGGAAAATATAAATCTGGTTCTTCAACAACCTAACTAAATCATCTTTGCCTTCTGATACCTGGAGCATATGGATATTCTTCCAGTCAGCAATGAACGATACCTGTACTTCCGGACACTGACTTCAGTGTTAGATTGTTTGCCATACAGCTGTCATCAGAAGCCCGGTGAGAAAACCAATAGACCAGAGAAATTGTCTAATAAAGGATATATTAACTTTCATTCCTCAAAATATTCCCTGCTTTGTCCCCTTATACAATGAGCTCATCAGAAAACTATATGCCTGGACTATATTACTCTGGTCCCTGTAGACTTGACTTCTCAGAATCATGACTTAACATTGTGCCAACAGACTTCAATCAGGATTTATTTGTGGTCATAAGTAAAATATCTCTGCTTTCTGAGGCTTCAATCATTATGTCATTCATGTTTCTCTCAAGACCAGTATAAATCTTATTGCTCGCAATTATTAGAATACTTCCTTTCAATGAGCCATCAGTTTTGTACCCTAGACACGTTCATTATGAGTAGAAACAAAGTTCAAGGTAGTATTTCAAATTCATGAATGACAAATCTTAATGGATTATTTAAACGAAAACTTAATGGATTATTTAAACAAAAACTTCATAGTAAAGACTCTGTCCTATGAGGATGACATTGTAGGGACAATTTTGATACATGCAGAAACAAAATACTGTTCAGAATGGACCAGAAGTTGGAATCATTTTTTTAAAAGTCATTACATTCTTAAAGAGAACAATCCTGACCTCCTATTTATGACAAAAATGGTGCCACATAGTAGAAGAGTCCATGTCATTAGAATCAGAAAACATGGACTTGGGTCCAAGCTCACCCAGTCAGCCATTAGACGCCAGCAAGAAGTTGACCAAAATTGGAAATCCCCACTTTGACCTACATTAATTGGCTTATGCCAACCCCTCAGAATACCTCTTCATTCATAAGACTAAGGTCTTTAAAATGAGGTAAACCCACCTGACATTTAAACCCCTATCTATCATGACCTCTGTGAATTTCATGTAAGATAAATTTATGAAAGTAGTTTGTAAACTATAAAATAATGTATACTTTAAAGTATTGTGACTATCTTTATTATTCTAAAGTACTTCATTATGAGGATAGTACATTCTGATTTTTATTTCTAGTCTTCAAAAGAGCTACTTATGTTCAGTATCTCAATTTCTTGATCGCCCATGCTTTCTCCAATCACAATTTTGTCTTCATCCTTCCAACTGCAACGTCTCTTCATGTTGCTCAGTCCAAGGGTCAGCTCTCAGTCTTCGCTTTACTCAAAACAGTTAGCTCCTCCCTTAAACACTTTCTTTGTCCTAAATCCAGAGCACCACATTCCTTTGGTTTTCTTCTTACTTCATTTTTCACTCCTTCTCAAATCCTTAGCCAGCCTTTTCTCTTCTTCCCTTCTTCAAACCTCGGAGTGCCCCAGAGCTCCTGTCTTCACTATGTAGAAGGACTCTCACCCTAGGTGGTCAGATGATTTTCAAGTATATTTTTTTAGACGAGACATCTTCCCTAAGTTTCAACTGCGCATTCTACATCTCTACAGAATGACTAATACCACAACAGAACACTGGTCTCCCAGTTCGGGCAAAAAAATAACCACCACCACAATAATATGCTCCTTCCTTAGTTTTCCCCATCTTGGAACCTCAGCCAAAAACAACTCCTGATTTCTCTCTTCACAAACACCCATTACAGCAGCAGACCTATTGGCTCTTCCTTCAAAATACATTTCAATCTTTGAGTATTAGACGTTATTAAGGGAGTACTGCTACTTTATTGGGTATGGTAATGGTATTATTGATAAATATGTTTTAAGTTCTTATCTGTTCAGGACAAATACTAAAGTGTCTACTGATAACGTGGTATGACATATAGAATTTGCTTTTAAAATACCCTAGACGATAAAAAGTGAGGATGGATACAAAAATATCAGGAAGTTGATGGTGGCTACAGCTGGGTATTACATAAATAAAAGTTCACTGTATCGTTCTATTTTCATGTGTTTGGAAACCCATAATAAGATGTATTCCTGCATCTCATCTCCTACATTACCACCACCAAGCGTATGGCATCGTCACCTCACCTGGACAACAGTAGGAAACATAATTTGTCGTTCTAATTCTGTTCTTGCCTCTCTGTACTGTCCACTGTCCAAACAGCAGCCAGATAAATCTTTTTTGTCATTCCATGTCATTCTCTGGCTTAAAACCTTCCAATAGCTTTTCATTACATTTAGTATAAATGTGTAATTCCCCACTGTGACCTACAAGAATTGGCTCTCTCCTCCCTCAGAATTCCTCTTTCTCACAATACTCTAGCCACAGTCGATGTCTTACTGTCAAGTGTATTTCCTCTTTGGAGCTTTTATACTGTTCCTTTAATACCAGATCATGGCGTGACTAGCTCCCTCTGAACTTAAATCTCATCTCCTCAAGGGGCCTTGACCACCCTACTTAAAATCATCTCCCACCTCCCATCCCATTGCTGTCTATCTTATTATCCTATTTTATTTTCTTTGGTGCACTTAGAAGTGCCTGAAATTATAGTATTTTTATTGTCTGTCTTCCCCACTAGAGAGTAGGCTCCTAAGACAGGGATTTGTCTGCCCTGCTTATTTCTGTATCCCTAGTATGTAGGACAGTGCCTGACACATATTAGGTGCATAGTTCATATTTGTTGAATGAATGTTTAACTGGACTAATTATTATATGGTTACTCATTCTGTATGCTTAACATATTTAGCTCTAGGGCTGAAATGAGTAAAAATTCCACATAATTACACCTGCTGGGAAGGCCCTAAGAAAGTATAGCTGAGACAATCGCAAAGTATGAAAAAAGGGTACAGACAGCATGAATCATTGCAGGGCAAATCCTAACAGTTTAGAGAATAAAAGCATAATTCATTTTCCTCAGTGTGTACTGATGACTTACATTTCACAAGGCTATAAGGCCAGATGCGTACCCACAGGGATGCCAACTTCTTTCATGTCTTTAAATTTCCAATTTCTTCATTATGATCTAGGTTCTGAATGTGTGTTGCTGGTTGAAAGAGTAAGTGGATTCTGCTGAACTCAACAAACACTGAGCACTTACTACAAGTCAGGCAGTGGGCCAAGTGCTGGGGATAACCGCAGTCCGGTTCCCGGCCTGAAGATGCCTACCTCAAGGAGGACGACTCAAATGGATTATTGAAATGCTGCCTTAACTCTAGCCTGGTAACGTGCATGAGCTGTGGGAGCACAAAGAGGGGACTGATTGCTCTACCTGCCTAAAATAGGTATTGGAGGGATTTCCCACATGGTTCACACAGGAGCTGAGCCCCGATGGATGGAAAAGGAAGAAGAAAAAGAGCACATCACAGGTTTAATCAAAGCAAGTGGTTCCCCACGATTATTGACAATGTTAGAAAGGCTGGCTGGAAGCTTGTTTGGAATAGGTGTTCTGAAAGTAAGGAATGGGAGGGGACGTTACTAAGGAGTTTTTAGCAGGAATATGTTTCGATCTGAGTTGTTTGATAGAAAGAAAACCTTCAGGAATGTAGATGGCTTAGCACAACCCAGTTCTGCTTAGAAAACCATGCTCAACACGCACACCACACCAGCAAAGAACCATCAAGCAATATCTCTGTACACAATGTAGGGATGTCATTGTTTCTGACTAAGAAATTTATGAGACGACAAAATTTTAAATATATTTTCAAACAGGACACAAAATTACTGTAGACCACTAGGTAATAAATATAAACAGACAAGTCACTAAAAAGAGAAATAATACAAACAATTAAAAAATACTTGAAAAAATAATCACCTTCACTAAAAATCAATGAATTTTTAAAACAAGACACCAGCTTGTACTTATCCAGTTGGCCTAGATAATATTCAAAGTTGTGATGGTTTTGTGGAAAACCATTCATTTGTTCAAATGAGAGAATAAATGGGCACAAACTTCCTAGAAAACAAATTAACAATATATATTAAGAATCTTTAAAAAAGAAAGAAGGCAAAGTCTAGATTCCCTAGAATTGTAACCTAAAGAAATAAAGATGCATATAAAATTTACATTCAAAGATGTTCCTCTGAGAGTTATTTATAAAAACAAAAATTAGAAACAAGCTAATTATCCAACAATAGAGGAATGACCTATTATTCAGCTATTAAAAACATATATTTCAAAAAATTTTTAATGTCATATATGAGTTATCACGTCAAAGAGAAAATAGAATACAAAATTGTATATATTGCATGGGCCTTTTGCATATATGCATATTTGCACAATACAAACAAACAAACACAACAAGAAATAATGCTTTTCTCTAAAAAGGAGAAATTTTTACTTTTCTGAGTTTTTTACACTTTTATTTGATTAATTTTAGCTAAAGCCTCACATCTTCCAGGAAGCCTCCTCTGACCCCTAAACTGAGCTAAACACCCCTCTTCAGTGCTTCCATGGTAGTCCATGAATACCTCTCTCAACATGCACATTATCTTGAAACTATCCTCTTGTTTATCTCTCTCCCCACAAAACTTGTGAATCTGTAAAACTAGCAATGGCATGTTAATCATCTTTGGTACATTAAAGGTACTGAATATTTGGGGAACTCAGACAGACCTAAACATTCTTATTTTGTTCAGAGCAGCCATGTCTGGTTTCATGGTGCTGGGACCACAATTTAATTGGCCCCAACAAGACTGGCTCCATTGTTAAGCCCTCTCATTTTCTTCCAATCTAAGCCAATAGGATTTGGGTGTAAGCAGGAACTGTAACACTCCCCTGTACCCCAATCTAGAACATGAACTAGAGCTCCCAAATGAATCTACTATTCCTGGACCCTGGAAGCCTACGTAAACTTGGTTTCTAGTAAAGGTCCTTACACATCCATTGCCCCATGCCTCATAGGCCACAGTTCTGGAAGTTCCTGAAACAGCTGAAAGCTTTGGATTGATATATCAAATGGTGATTCCATTTCTCATATTTTAGAGGCAAGAGGGATGATAAAGGCCTTCTAATACAATTCCTTTATTTCTCTCTGGTGTTACTCAAATACCAAAGTCTCTAGAATTTTCTGCTCTAGAATTGATGCTTTTTGTCTGCAATAGACTCTGGTTTTCTCTAAGGAAAATGAAAACTTTCTGCCAGACAGTTGCCCTTTTAACTACTTTCTAGGAAATGTGCTATATTGTGTGCTCCACTCAGCTCCAGGATGAAGTTTTTCTGCATCAGAGCAATGACAGGCTGGCCTCACACTGCCCCAGGCCCTCTATGCTTTTTACCTATCGAGGTTTCATGCATAATTGTTTTATTTGTGATCTACAAAACTGTATCTAAATATGTGTATAAGCAATCTTCTCTCTTCTGAATTTCTTTCCTAATCAGAAGAACCACTGCTGGGAATAATATTTTCGACGTGGTTAATTGAAAGATTTCATGCCAGAGATGGTGGCCAATAATTAGATACCCTTTAAGTAGAACTTATATTAGTTCAACATTATCAGTACCAGATTTGAAACTGAACATCAACAAATCTGCATGCCAACTCTGAGCATTTGTGCTCTCTACTTAAACGTGTCTATATTGAATACTGTTTTCCTAATATTCTTTGTATCTTGACTCCAGTGTTCTTTTCCTTTATCCTTAGAAGAGGAGTGAGAAATGAGATACAGAAAAAAGATGACATTTGTAAAACAGAGGGGAAGAAAAGAAGAATCTGAAGATATTTGCCAGTACAGAATGAAAAGGTGTTGCTGATAGTTTATAGTGACAGTGTCTCTGTGTCTTGGCACCCACAAGAATTAAGGCCAAAGTGGAAAAAAAAATCTTATGGAAATATTTGCTACAACAAAAAGTTCAGGTGGAGAAGAGAAAGCCCAACAAAGAAAACAGGACATATGTTGGGCAATATTTCTTAATGTGGAAAGTGATGTGGTAGCATACTATTTACTTGGTGACAAGGAAATAAAGGAAGCTATGCCCCTTTTCCTATTTATTCTTTTTCTCACTTTTACTGTAAAATTAGGCTTTATTATTTTAAAGAATATTAACCTATTTCTAGCACCCTAGTTTCAGAAGGAAGTATTAAGTGAAAGAATGCAAATTTCCATTAAAATATGGTACCTAATAACTTAACTCATGGTACATATCTGTGACCCCCAAAATCTATTTCTATTAATGCAAGTGTTAGCAGAGCTGAGTCCTCAAGGGGGTTAAATCTGGCTGATAGAGACAGTAAACAGACTGTATGATAGAGGTCAGTACTTTCCAACAGATACCTAATAACTGAGTCTAGAAAGGAAAAACAAAACAAAACAAAAAAAAAAAAAAAAAAAAACCCAGCTCTCTCTTTTGGCAGAAAGCTTTACTTTTTTACATTTTAAAACTATTTACAGTTCATATGGTTTCCAGACCTGCTCTCCAGAAGCGAGGGCACAATTCCCTGCCTGGGTCTCTCAGCTCTCCATATGTGATTTCTCAGGCAACCAGCAACATGAGCGTTTGATTTGAAAATTAAGCCTTAAATTTAGCAGTGTGAAGGGGGAAAATATGTCTGAAGAGAAATGCCTGGTAAGGGGCAAGGTAGCCAGATGAGGCAAGCTGGGTTAACAGGATTTGTTAGCCAGACAATTCAGAAAGTCCGGCTGGAGGCAAACATCTGATGCAGACAGAAGGAAGCCCATTTCTGCATCTCTGTCCAAGTGTCTAGGGCTGCTCGGGAGCCCACATTTTTCTTCTTCAGACGTGCTGCAACCAGGAGGCAGCTGCGAAACAACAACAAGCATTGCTTCAAATACTACCTTGAGCTCTGTTAATTCAGAAATGAAGCCCAGATGGACCTAATTGTCTCCCTTTCTTTCCATGTCAGACACGGTCCCATGAACATTAAGGTGCAGCAATGTCAGAGAGACTCCCAGTAACACAGAGCGCTTGAATTAAAGATGGGTTTGTTATCCAAAGACCCCACAGCAAACACCAGTCTCAAGTGGCAGTGACAGCAGACAATGATGGTCACAGAACATGCAATGCGGATGCGTCCCCTTGCCTCATATTAGTTGCAGGGAAGAAAGAAGGGGAAAGGAAAAGTACATAAAAGATATTCTGATCTTGCCTCACAATGATTCATTTAGTTCATTTAGCTGCCCTCTTTCTTCTTCTTCTCCTCCTTTTCCTCCTTCTCCTTCTAGTATTGTACATCTAATCCTTGCCAAAAGTCAGTATGTAGTGAGAATTTTTTAAATTCCTGGCATGTAAGGAAATAGATCTTAGTTTTTGAGAAACTCAAGAGTAAAAGTAGTTTAATGCTTCCCTGAGTTACAGCTTCAAGACACCATTTCCAACCAAGTTTTCAAATCCTCTAAGGTTTTCTGCCACCTGGCACTGGTTTGTCTACAGAGCCTGTATACTGATAAGAATTTTCAAAAGCTGCACATTCCTAATGAGATGAGTCATTTTGCTCACTCGCCTTACCAGTGAGTAAAAACAATAAAATGCTGAGAGTATTGTGGCAATTCTAAACATAAACCAGTTGCACACCATATATGTATGATTGCATTATATTTGCAGACACAAATTATGTCTTCTTTAACTTTGCATTCCCAGCATAAAGCTTTCCACCTGACATATACTAGGCATTTAATAAATATCTATTGAATAAAAAAAAAATTGAACAAACAGAACCTCTCAATTAAAAGCTAAAAACAAGTGAGTGTTAGTTTCCTAGGATTGTTGTAACAGATAACTACGAACTAGGTGGTTTAAAATAGAAAAACTTTATCCTCTCACAGTTCTAGACACTAGAGTCCAAAATCAAGATGTCAGCCGGGCAGCACTCACTCTGGGGGCTCTAGGGAACAACCTGTTCCATACCTCACCTCCAACTTCTGGTAGTCTCATGTGTATCTTGACTGGGGACTGTATAACTCCAATTTCTGCCTCTATCTTCACCTTACCATCTTTTCTGTTTATCTTCTTCCCTTCTCTTATAAAGACGCGTGTGATTAGATTAGCAGGATGGCCTCATCTCAAGATCCTTAACTTAATCATATATGCAAAGACCCTTTTTCTAAATAAGATCATAAACACAGGTTTCAGCAGACATATCTTTTTTTTGGGGGGGGCATAATTCAAACCATGACAATAGGAGATAGTATAATCTCAATTATTTTTAAAATGAATATTGTGTGAAAGTGTTGAAAGGAAAAAGAAGAGAAGAAAGCAAAGATGGAGGAGGAAAGAAAGCAATAAAACGCCTTCACAAGTTCATTGTAGTTTACTCTGAGCTGAGTAGTGGGATCAACAATAATTTCTGTATTTTCTTTATACTCTTTTAAGTTGTCTTAATTTTCTACCTACAACAGACAGATCATATATCATGTTTCCCCAAAAATAAGACCGGGTCTTATATTAATTTTTGCTCCAAAAGACGCATTATGGCTTCTGTTCAGGGGATGTCATCCTGAAAAATCATGCTAGGGCTTATTTTCTAGTTAGGTCTTATTTTCGGGAAACACGGTACCAATCTAAAATGCATGGAAGAAATTAACCCATTGAAATTATCTCAGGATATTTAAAGCAAATGCTCCTGTAGTAGAAATCTAAGTAGTTAATCAACAAATGCTGTTAAAACATTTGTTTGGTTTGGTATAGACGTGTGGGATCTGACTGAAACCAAATTTACTCACTATAACGTTATCATGTCTTTTTAGCTTTCAGATTTTAAGATCTTAAGAGGGCTTTACATTATTAAAGTTGATGTCCTAACATCCCAAGGCATTTGTGCCCTTAAGTTTGAGTTGTGGTTTTTTTTTCAAAAGAAATTCTAGATCTCCTCCTTATGACAACAGAGAAGAGATACATAAACCTGTCTTTTAAGAGAGGGAGAGAATCAAGTTTTAAATGTTACGTAGAATGTGGTGTATTTTAAGCTTCTGTGTCATCCAACATAAGTAGATCCTAGCTACAGAAAAGTCTGCTATTTTGGTAAGCAGCTGTGATGGGCTTGAGTTCAGAGCCAAGGAAGAACCAAACTACACTGAGTAATAAAGGGAGATAAATATGAGGAGTCCCAGATACTGAAAGAAGAGGAATGGAGCCAACTACACTGAGCACTGAATAGGGAAAGAGATTGCAAAGGCCAGCAGCAAAATAAGAACTTTGAGGAACAAAAATGTTAAAATGGAATTTCGCATTATTTGCTATGAAGTCTGTGAAATAAAACTCCTCATTTGTATCCCCCACCAAATTTTCATTCAACTCTACCTTGCTCTCTAATGCTTTAGTGGTGGGGGAGCTTTAAGAGGAGAAAAAGAGAGCAACTGACATCTGGGTTATATAAATTTTAAAAAGAAATTAGGAGATACCACTGAAAAGCCCATGTGCAGAGTTTTGAAGTATTATAATTTCCTGTTATTTCAAGATGCACTTCATTTGGGGAAATAGTCACCATTTAGAAATTTGACATTTTAAAAATTGTATTTATGCAATATAATAATTGATTACAATGGAAAACATTTATAAGAACTATAACAATGTCACAACTCACATACAGAAACCAGCCCATTGGCAAATGGACCCTTCCATCTGCAAAGCTGACACGCAGAAACTGCCCAAGAAATGATCAGTCCAAGGCTGAAGAAACTGAAATTAATTTATTGAGGGTGAAACTATTTTTGAAACACTTTTTCTGTGAGTTAGCAACATGAACTAAAAATTAATTTTTAAACAACTTCCTCTAAGTCCACAAAGCACTGAGATTACTCCCATTAGCTTGTTTTTGAACTCATTGTTATTTAAGCCCATATTTAAGTATCTTTTACTAACATTGTTTAAAAGAAGAAGAATCAAATTTTTCACATCAATTTTCCTTTCAAATATGCAGTCTCTTCATATAGACCCTAAGTAGCTATCCCCTAGACCCAGTGGTACCATCATAACATATAAATTGTCTGGGTGGGCTGAAGATTAAAAAAACTCAGAAAGTTGGTGCTCTGCCTTATGTTTAACCACAGAAGTCTCCACTCCAATTGCAAGCCCACAAGCCCTGAAGACAAGGTAACTCAGTGCCGGGTTCATCAGTTCTCCCACGTGATCGGCGGAATCCCAGAGTTTTGCATGTTCCCACTTACAAGAAACACACAGACACACTAAGTATGTGTCAGCTTCAGATGCATTAAGTTCAACAAACTTTGATATTTTCTGTTGCAGGTGCTCAAGGAGAAAAAGTAAGAGCATATTTAATAATAATAATCCACTCTTACCCAAGACTGATATTTTGGATCAAATCCAGCAGAGGGCAATGCCATACATGAATTCCCCCTTTCTTGGGTAAGTTATTTCCAAGAATTCAGCAGCAAATGATAGATCTTTTGACCATGGCTACATACCTCTCTAATCTGGAAGGACAAAGAAGATGGAAAGAGTTCCTTCACAGCTGACTGAAGAATCTGCTAGCCACACTGCCCAGTCACTCCCCAAATTTACTCTAGGAACTCTGCAGACCAGAACTGATGCATATACTTTACATATGAGTGCTATGTAGTTAGTAATTGTAATATAAAATTTACATTCAAACTGTTTCAGATTATTGATGCTTGGGGATTTGCATGTGTCACTAATACATTTTTTCAAGCAGAACATTTTGAGATTTTTTTCATGTTGTGCTATGATTAAGAGAAGATAAAATAGGAACTTATGGTAGTAGTTTGACAGCCACCCATTCAGGAAACCCCCATGTTTGACGGAACTGAAATCTCCCAGGGTTCCGTCAATACTATGCCCAATCTGGTCCTACTCACCCATAAACCCTGGATACTGTAATAAAGGTTGTTGTCAGTGGACTGAGTAATAATGCTTTAACTTCTAATTACTTCATATAGGAAATTATGGGTACAATGTAATCATCCTAGGTGAATTTTATAAATATGTCGCCAAAACCTAGTCTCATGGAAAAGAATAATTCTATCAGTTCAGAAAGATCAAGAAACTATACTTTAAAATTTAAAAAAAAAGATTAAATATCAAACAGGGGAGTAGTAAATTATGAGACTTGCATTTAATGGAATATTATGCAGCCCTTAAAAATTATGTGTATAAAAACAAGATAAAGACTGGAAAAATGGTAATGATGTGATACAAAGTGAAAACAGAAGGATATGTATATGTATGTATATATATATATATATTTCTGTATATATTTGTGTGTATATATATATATATATACACATACATAAACACACACTCACACACATATACACAATTTTAAGAAATGTTGGCATAGGAAAAAATAGAGAAAGGAAATACAAGAAAATAGTAACACTTTTGGATAGTGGAAGTATGAATGTTATTTTTTTCCTTCTTTTTCTTATTTTCCAAATTTCTCTTAATGGACATATGCACAATGGAGAGGAAAAAAACCTACGTATTAAGAAAAAAATGAAACAAAATTTTCTATCCCAATATCCAATGGGAGTTGTCGCTCAAACTGGAAAAGTTGATTAAACAAAGAGAAAATGTGTTCCTATTGACATAGTATATATTTTGACACAATTATGCAGCATCGATGAATACCAGGCTTGAATTGTGCAGACAATACTCTGCAAATGTAAAAGAAATCCTTTGCGTCTCCCTATAAATACACAGTTGCCAAATGAAAAATCATTGAATAAGATTAATGGGGACATTTCTGTGAAAGAGCTTGGGAAATTTAAGTCAAGTTTACCAATGCTCAGAAAGGTATAAAGTGAAATGTGTTGCACAAAAAGCTGATGGTCAAGAGCAATTTGAAAACTAGAGGTGTCCAGGAAATATCCTGACTGAAAGAGGGGTAACTGCACTGGAGTATCTGAGCTCGGATTGTTTGAATGTAGAAGTATGAGTTCAGGAGATATTAGAGACGTAAGAACATTAAGAAAAAGTGATGCTGACTCTATTAGTTCAAAGCTGGCAGACTGCAAAATCAAATAGAGCATCCTGGGTTGAGAATCAGGAGGCCAGGTTCATAGCACAGAGTTCATTTTCTTCTCAGCTCTGTTCTCTCACCTATAACTAAGGGTGGGGTGTGGAGCAGTACCATCCAATAGACATAAAACGCCAGCCTCAAATGTGAGCCACACAGATAATTTTAAATTTTCTAGTAGCCACATTCAAAAAGAGTTAAAAAAAAGGTAAATTTAGTTTTAATAATATATTTGATTTAACTTAATGTATACAAAATTATAATTTTGAAATAGAATCAATATAAAACAAATTATTAATGACATATCTTACATTCTGTTTTTGGTTAAGTCATCGAAATCTGGTACATACTTTATACTAATAACACATCTTAATTTGGACCAGCTACATTTCAAATGCTCAATAGCCACATGTGGCTCGTGGCTGCCTAATGGGGTAGCAGAAAATCTTCACACTTCTTTCGTCATCTAAAATCCATATAACTAGAAATGTGATGGGCTAGACAGGGGTGTCCAAACTGCGGCCCGCGGGCCAACTGCAGCCCATGATCCATTGTTAATTGGCCCACAGCAAATTCCAAAAATATATTTAGTTTACTTAAATAAACCAGGTGAGGCAATACGTACTTCACCTCGAGTGAGTGGCCAGGCTCTCACTCGCATATGACCCTTGGTGAAAAACATTGAAAAAAGTTTGGACACCCCTGGGCTAGAATAACAAAAATTAGAAGTTGCATAAATATGTTAAAGTCAGCAAATGATTCAGCATTGAGAACAATACATATACGTAATGGGGAAATAAATAAAAGACGACAAATGGGAGAATTTTTAACTTGAATTTCTGAAGGAAAGAAAAGCATGGCGAAGTAATTATTGACTGGCCAACTGTTTGACTGAAAATGTGAACCTTACCACAAAAAAAAAGTAAATACATGAGGATATTTATGATGTGAAAAACTAAGTTTATCATTTAAAAAATTTGTAGAATTTCTTTCCTTGGATGTCCTTTCAATTAGAGGGACATAGGCATAGAGATATAGACATGGGTAAAGAGATGGCTGCCATTAGGGGTTCTTGACCTTGCATGTTAGAATCATCTTGGAAACTTTAAAAATTACAGAATTGTACGCTTGAAACCTACGTAACTTAACTTACAATTGTCACCCAATAAACTTTAATTGAAATAAATAAATAAATAAATAGATAAAAAGAAATTTTTAAAAAACACCAGGGCCTCACCTCCAAGACCCTCATTTAATTACTTTAGGGTGTGGATAGGGCATTGATATAATGTGCATCCAGGTTGAGGAGCACCAGATTCCATGACCTCTGCAGCAACTTTCAGACTCTTTCTCACAACCTTCACCTGCCCCGTTGCTCTCCCGGTGGCCCAGGTTGTTGGCATGACTTGAGAAAACCTCCTCTTGTGAAACACTGGTATTCACAGATTCAGTCAACAGACATATTTCATCTTGTCTCGGGTGAGAATTTGCACTTCCTATTCAAGAGTCACATTAATTTTTACCATATGGAATCATGCCACTACTACTTAGTTTTAAAACTGAAGTCACCAAAAGATCTTATCAAAGCCTAATACACCTATTTCTTAAGCACTTTCACATATTATAACAGATTGCAGATGCAGACTATTCATCCTAATTTCAAAGAAATCTAGTAACAAAACCAAAAAAGTAAAATTGAAAAGGAAAGTTATAAAGGAAGGGTTTTATTTCCCCAATTATTTTGTAACTTCAGTTTACAATGTCCAGCATCACAGCTTACACAGTGCTAAGAACATAGATGAGTAATGCTCCAGGCACTGAAAGTGTGAATGTATGTTTATTTACATATCTATAGTACATATAGATAAACTACATATATATTATGTAATTGTGTTCATATTTCTATAATTGTATACAAAGCCCTTCAAATACAATATAAACAGTGAACATATGATCAAACCATAAAGTTCACATTTACATCTAGCCTCGTGAGTGGGTAGAAGTCAATTTAGGGTCTTGCCATGGAAACCTAGACCAGTCACTCCCTTCCTAGTCTCTTCATCTCCAAAATAGGGCACTATTACCCACATTCTGGGGTTTTATGAGAGTTAAAAGTGGAAGCACTGGAGCCCACACATGGTAGTTTTTCAATAAATACATATTGAATCTGAATGTACCTGCCAACTGCCCTTGCTTCTGGGCACAGAAGAAAGGAGACCAAAGCCCAGAAGGAAAATTAATTGCCCAGAGTCACACAGTGATCACTTACATAGAACCAGGTTTCCTAACTGATGCTTTCATTGCTCCCCTTTGCCCTCAGGGATCTCCTCCCTGAGGCTGACTGTGTCTCTTCTTTCTTCAGGACAAGCCAATGATGGCTTCTGCCCTAGTATGAAGCCTAAGTCCAAGACCTTTTGCCAGGAAACCACAAGCACCCAGTATGACACCTACTTCCAGCAATGCCTGGACTCCTCTGATCCCCTCCAGGCTTTTTACTTTATCCTGCATCATGACCCTCAGGTGCCAAGGACAGACACATCATAGTTTCCTAATATTTTCCATAACATTGCCATGGGATTAAATATGCATTAACTACTGTGTTAGATCAGGTTCCCTAGAAGCGGATCCTGAGATGAGGATTCACAGGCAAGCTGTTCATTCAGGAAGTACTTCCGGGAAAATCTGGTAAGGGAAATGAGAAGCAACGCAAGGATGGAAGAAGTCACACAAGGGTGTGATTTCAGGCAAAGTCCCACCGTCAGCCTGATCTCCATGGGTGTTCAGGGGTGCAATTACACCTCAGAGCTTATTCCACTTGAGGCAGGGATGCTGCTTTTTCTTACACCTGTACAATTAGCCCAAGGGCAATGCTCTGAAGAAAGTGGCAGGTTCTAGTCCTTAGTAGCAATGCACAGAGGACCTGGGGGTGAGCATAGCAAAACAGTGGTGGTCTGTGCAGACCCAACAGCATTGCTCTACAACCACCAGCTCCAAGGAGGACTTGAAGCTCTCTGGGCTGTCTCAGATCTGAACCCATTTGATTTCCCCAACTTCTCACAATCCAAAAAGTAAAATGCCAGTTTCCATAGCCTAAGTACATTCTGCAAAGACCACCACTCTACTGCTAGAATTGGCTAGTGATGAGACTGCAAAATTTCACAGATCAAACTCTTCTGATACACTGCCCTCTCAGCAAAGATACGTGTTACTATTCAATTTGAAAATTCAACAGGCACTGTACTAGGCTCAAGAGACACAAAGGTGACCAAGAGATGCCCCAGAGGAGCTCACAATAGTAGGTAACCTTACAAATGGAAAATCTTGCCTGATTTTTAACTGATTCCTAAAGAATACTCCATTCTCAATGATATATGCTTCTCCCTTCAACTTGAGAGCACCAGTAACAATACTTTTTTAAAAACATCACACCAGACTGAATTACAAAGAGATGCCACCTCATAAGGACTCAACAAAAAGATAAATGAAACCACAAGAAAATAACACTACTGCTACTTCTAATAATAATGACAATGATAGCTAGCATGTGTGAGCCACAGTCATCAAGTTCCTGAATATCTAAGTTATTGGATTACTCACATGCGTTATATGAGATGATACTTCAAAGTAATGAGACTGATTATCAACTGTTGCATGGGAAATTAGTCAAATCATATTAATGTCAATGTAATAGCAAGTCAGAACTGTAAGACTTGAGAACGTCCAAGGCACTCGTATGCAACAGTACAGCCCAAAGTCACATACCACATTAGCTTACAAAAGTCACCACCTCTTAAGACCTTTTTCAAGATTGCAGAATTACTCAGGGTCAGGACTCAACTCATATTTAAAGTCTCCCTGAGTGCAAAGACCCACACTTTTAAACACCATGCTATAATGGCAAAAATTCAAAACCTGCTCACACTGGAAATGAATCACACGCTCGCAGGCAGCTCTTACTGGCTTATCCATGTCACACTTTCAGAGGCTCTGTCTGGACAACTATGTTTTAGATTAAAATCATTTTTCTTCACTGAGCATTTCACATCATTTTCCAAAACACTCTGATATAGAGAAACAATGTGTATTCATTACATTATTAGTGATCAGTCAACATTAGTAACGCAAAGAGATTAATTCCTTCAAGCCTACCAGTTATTGTCTTGGCTACATAGCCCCTCTTGATCTTTCATTTCTTGGAATTTTCCATCTCACATGATTAATTTGTTTTATTGTATTTCTTTTAAAAACTATATTCTTCATAGTATCCAAATAATTCAAAATCATCAGCAGATGTGGTTGACTGATAGATTGAAGTACATTCTCACAAATTTACTTTGCCGTATGTTATTAGGAAAAAAAAACTGGGACAGAGAGAGTAAGAAAGAATGAGATGCAGGTTTGAAATTTACCTTTTTTCTAAGTTTTCTGGAAGTTTTTATTCCCATTGTTCGTAAATATACATTTTAAAGCATTTCAGATTCAAGAACCATTCCCATACATAAATATTTCTTTGTTGATGGACAAATTTAAAAGCACTGAAAAATCTGTGTTGTGGTGGGTAATCTAGTCTAAAATCAACTATCAATTGAATACAGAATTCTTATCACTATCAGTAATGTATCAAAGTCTCTCTAGCAATATTCCCCAGTAATTACCAAACTAAATAATTCAAGTACTTATGAAACATCTACCACATACAAGACATCACATGTGCGCCAATTCTAAATAGTATTAGATCTCGAAATAAAAAGTGACAAGGATATGTCTACGTACCACAGAGAAACTCCAAAGGGATTTGAAGTAGAAGTTGAGTGGCTAGCACAAGCATTTGCTGAGCACAAAACAGAACCACAAAAATAAAATGGGCTTACATTGCAATTCTTAATAAATGAAAGGGGGAAATAAATACGTAATTAAAAGAGAAAGCCACCGATTGTCAAGATCTGTTTGGTGGTCGCAGAAACCTTAACAATAACCCAAGGAGTGGATCTCTTACTTGCTGTTGATGAGCACTTCCGATTGCCGGTTATTCACTTGATTATCACTCTTGTGGCGAAACTGAAAAATCAAAGTGTTTGTGAAAACACATATTAAATCATACTTTGTCAACACAAATAAGGGACACTGAAAACACTTCAAGTTCATCTATTTGGACAATATTACCATCGGTCCAAAATGAGCACAGCTTACATTTATCTTGGACCAAGCTCCACGTGTTCTAAGCGTGAGTCAAGACCCTTCTCACTAAACCTCGTTCTGGGTGTCACCAATGGAACAAGTCTAACCACATGCTCTTCCAATTCCTACACATTCTTAGTTGATTCTAAAAAGACAGTATGCCCTTTAGTCAGCCGCACAGTTCCAGGGAAAACCATACATTGATTTTGATGCCTTCAACCGGGAATGGGGACTTCCATTTCTCTCACATATGTGCTCAATACTTTATTGGAACATCATTCATTCTGTTTTATGGATTTCTTTGAAGTCATGAAATTACTTATAACAACATGTATTTTTATTCTCTAGAAATTCTAATTGTTAACAGTGATCTTATGAAATGCTGAATACTTAAAACAAAAATCAAAATACAATACTGAACCACATTTGGTGTAGGTTTGTGTTTTTATGCCCAAGTGATCCTTTTTCTTATTGTATATTCCGGTAATGTAAACATCTTTTATTACTTAAAAGAATCCAAATATTATGAGCCCTCTACTAAACTCATAAATTAGCAGCCATTGAGATTAGACTGTCTATGTGAATTGTCAAGATCAGATAGTGGTAGGCTAACGTATAAGGTGTTATTTCAAACCAATTAGCCTCAACGCACAGTTGAACAAGGGGTAGTATCAGGAAACATGAAACTGATTTCATAGATCATAATCATCAGGATTGGTGCATTTTTCCTTTTAAAAATACTCAAAATATTACATCACTATCACAATAAATAAAATGTTTAAACCAGCCCTTCCCTTTTTCAACATCCTTCCCAAACCCATCCTAATCTTTCTTTTATGCTGTGCCCAGTGCATACAATTACACTGATTGCCAGGTATAAATGAATGGGTATTACCAGGAAGAATAAAATATCTGGCATTTGTTAACATGGACCATTGATAATATTGGTAGAGGAGTAAATTAAGTCAGCCCATCATCAGCCTGCAATCTTCTCCCCACCAATAGAATAATAGAAATGGAAACAATTACTTTGTCTGCATACATAACTTGACAGGGGTGCTGGATATTTTCTATTTGCTCTTCCATGTCTATACGCATCCTTCTCCACTCTGCCCTGTGCTGGGGAAGATGACCTCCAGGGTTCTGGCCCTCTGGTTTCTGGTTGGGCTTGGCCAGTAGGTGGCACTAGCAAAGATCAGAGTGACAGAGGAAAGTGCCAGAGTGCCTGGCTTCCTTCAAGATGGGTTAACAGTTGCTTCTTCCTCTCCAGACAGCCCCAGCTGCTGTAAGCAGCCCTCAACTACAGCTCCAGGTCTGGTAATTGCTTCCTTCCTTTGCCCCTTCAGGCCTAGGGATAGTTTTGCCACACTTTGTTGCTATCTTATGTGTTTTTTTCCTCGCCCACACCCTTTGTAAATGTGAAAAAGCAAGTACTCACGTAGTCATCTGTGGCATCTTTTACAGCTGTCATAGTTATCACAAGAACCAAAGGCACAATGGTGGTAAACCAGGTCAAGGAGGAAATTTCTGGAATCAGCTGAAACAAACGTTTCAAATAGCTTAGGACTTTTAAATTTAGTAAATATATCTTCCAAATGTCCTTTAATTTTGTAAGACTTGATAGAAATTAATGGGATTATATTCAGTTATTTGTACAAATTTAGAACAACTTTCAGTAATTTAAATGTTTGCATTTGGTTGTAAGATACACAGAATAGCAGTACCATTGAATCACTTTTCAAACTACCTGACAAAAATTAAATTTTTATATCATGAAGTAAGCTTCTTGAAATCTTTCACAGATGATGATCATTCCCCAGGATAATAAACATCACCTGTCTTTTCTCAGCTTCTCAACTTTTAACAATTTTACCAACTCCTCACCAATTTCCAAAGAGAGATTCTTTGAGCATCTTCCTTGAGCCAGACACTGTGTCAAGTACTTTCCATATATTACATCATTTGATCCTCAGAGAAGTTCATAGAGTTAGATTCTGTACCAGAGTTGTTTTGCACAAACACTTAGGATTTGTATTCCATGTAAATACCACCCCAGTACAAGACACAGAATACACTGTGAATGGTGCCCCAGAATCAGGACACACTGCAACCCTGGGTATCATTTTCCCATTGTATAAATAAGTATCTTAGAGGTCAAGCAATTGGGCCAAAAACATATACTGCTAAAATTTGAACCTCAGTCTATTTGACTCCAATGCCTGGTGCTTAAACCTCCAAAGCCACCCACCTGAGAGAGACATCATGACAGTTGACATGACTCTCTTAGACAGGTAGTTTTCACATGGGGCTCAATTTGGGGCTGCTTCAGAGCCATCAGGAATGGAAGGTTTGGGTAGAGATGGTCAGTGTATGGAGATCAGGCCCCATCAAAACAGCTCTAAACGTAATCAATTTTTATATTTCCACACATGATTCAAAAAACAAACTAACTTCAAAAGCTTCTGAGGTATCACCAAAAATATTGGGCTGGGTGGCAGAAAATCTGGATTCTAGTCCTGGTTCTATCATTAACTGTGGTAAAAGCTTTATATGAGATCAGGCAATGAAGTCCACGAACTTATCCTAGAAAAAGTGCTACACATCTCATTGCTGAGTATCACTATGGTCACCTTTGAAGTACTCCCCTTGGGAAGCTATGCATTGACACCAGCACCTACTGTACCCTTCAAAGCAATTATGGAACTTTTTTCCTGGAATGGCCATCAGAGCTGTCATCATGTTACCCTTGATGTCCTGAATGTCATCAAAATGTCTTCCTTTATTTCCTTTATTTCCTTTATTTCAATATTTCCTTTATCTTTGGGTAAAGAAAGAAGTCATTGGCGGCCAGATCAGGTGAGTAGGGAGGGTGTTGCAATACAGTTGTTTGTTTACTGGCTAAAAACTCCCTCACAGACAGTGCTGTGTGAGCTGGTTCATTTTCATGATGCAAGAGCCATGAATTGTTGGAGAAAAGTTCAGGTCGTCTAACTTTTTCACGCAGCCTTTTCAGCACTTCCAAATAGTAAACTTGGTTAACTGTTTGTCCAGTTGGTACAAATTCATAATAAATAATCCCTCTGGTATCAAAAAAGTTTAGCAACATCGTTGCAACAATTTCGGGAACTTAACTGTCAGACCTCGTACATCCTCTAACCTTTCTGGGTATAATTTCTTCATCAGTAAAAGAAAGGAGGTTGGACTAAACCATCTCAAAGATACCTTCAAGATATATAATTCTAAACAAAAGCTTTTGACCATAAATAAGAAAGCAATTAGAGAAATGACCTCAAAATTCCAGCATGGTGTAAAGAATTGTATGAGGAAACCAAAAGCAAATTCACGGGGGAAAAAAGAAAGAAATCTAGGATTCTAAAGTCTCTTCAATAACTTGTAAGGTGTACATTCATTGTTTTTGTTGTTGTTGTTGTTGTTGTTATTTATTGTTTTTCTTTCTGTTCAGAATCCAGTTCTTTTCAACTAACCCTTATTAGGGAGCTACCCCACCTCTTCTACTTTCAGTCCATGTCATTTTAGTGCACTTATTCCATCCTCGCTCCAGGTTTTAGCATGTGATCTAGGTCAAGACAGTCATTGCATCAAAATCTTGAGCCACAGTGATTGGTTTTGGAATAGGAGTGTAACTCAGCAAAGTCCAATCAGAACTAATGTCCCTTGCTCTCTTTCTCTCTCTCTTTCATATTGGAGTTGAAGCTAGGAAGATAAAAGTTTAAAGCTTTCAGGGTCCACCACATTGAGAGGGCCTGCCAGAGAATGAGGCCAACATGAAGGAAAACAGAGGAAAGAGAGGTCACATTCTGTTGAAATAAGTTGCCCATAAATTGAGTCACACATGAGATGATATACTGGAGGTGCCACAAAATGTATACACATGACTTGTCTTCATCTTTTGTTATCAGTATATATTGAGTATTACAATTTTAATACAGTTTTTTTCCTTTCTTAAAATGTGTATACATTTTTTGGCACCCTCTGTATACTCATGAATATTTCCTTTTTGCTTAAAGAATTAAGGTTTCTGCCACTTACAACTAAGATTCTTAATACAAATAGTTACTCAATTAAAGAAAAAATAGTACTCAAGCTATTAATCTAGACTGCACATATCTAATCTACCTGCTTACCTCCTATAATTAACAGAGACCAGCACATTCTGAATCTACCCGTTTATTCTGATTAAATTACTCTAAAATAAATACTAGGTAAATAACTGACTAATATGTGCTGTGTATATGTATGTGTACTTTGATTTATGCCTTTTCTTTTCTAAAATATCAGTAAAAGCTGAAATTTCATTTAGGCCCAAATTTTAGTCGAATGGGAGGAAAAAGCAAGGTTATTAATTTATGTATAAATTAACCACTCAAAACTTCAAAAAGTAGTCATTCTACAGTGAAATAACCTATAGCATACATCATTTATTTCATATATATACATATATATGATGTATGCTATATGAATATGTATATATATGTGCTATATGTATATGTATATATATATGTGTGTAAAATATATCATTGTTCTTAGATGCAAATGAAATTTTCCAAGTTAAGTACCACAAACTACTACTCAGCTAGATTCTTTGTCTCCACTCTGGCATTACCCATTCTGTTGACAAGAGAGAGAGATAAAGAAAGGAGGGAGGCTATGAACAGTAATTATTAGGCTCTGGTTTGGTTCAAATAAAGTGCAAGGCTGCATTTTAAAATTACGTCAGTGTTTAAAATGATAAATGTACTAGTTTTTACCCATTCCTAGCCCTCCCACATTTGTGAAGAGAAACAGTAATTTTAACATTAAAAATCTAATAAGGATGGTTTTACCTAATCATGAACATTTAGCTAGGTGAATTAATTTATTTTTTTTCAAATTATATGAATACTTTTAACCAAGAGATGATGAGTAAATACAATGTAAACATTACCTGTAAAATCAGAAGGAAAAGGAAATAGGCATTCGCCACTCTTTGGAACTGTTCAAATAAATTAATTGGCAAGAAGGTGAGAATGTTGTACTTGGATGTGTGGATACGATTATCCTGAAAAAGAAATAGTATCTTGTTAGTTTGGAGCAAGGCATTGCACATTATTGGAAATAGCTCTAAAACTTACAAAGCTGAGCATGATTTATACCAGAGCAAGAAAGATAAGCCAGTTATCTAGGAAATTTTAAACTCTATGTGGCCCAAGGCCGTTCATTTTTCCCAAGATGACATTCTCCTGATACTAGTTGAAATTACTGTTCAATGCCATACAATCATCTATGAGTCAAAAATGTATGAAGTGCAAAAGTCTATCCCTGAGTTTTTTTACTCTTATGCATTCATTCATTTGGCAGATATCGCTGGAATACCTACTATATACAGACACTGAGCTCGTGCTGGGACCCATGAGGTTGGAAGGAACTTTGGGGATCCTCTGGTCCACCTTCCCAAAGTATGACCCTTTAGATAACTCCAACAAGGAACCCCCTAGGCCTATCTTTGAAAGTCTTCTGTGATGGGGAATTCACTGCCTTGCAAGGCAGCCTGTTTCCACTTCAGAATGGAGATTGCTGGAAATATTTTTATGAGAAACCCAAATCTGCTTCCCTCTAACTTCTTGACGTGTGTCAAATTCCATCCCTGGGTAATCTAATCCAGGTCTAAGACCTTTCCACGTTGACAACCTTGAAAACTACTTCTAGAGCTCCCTTAAATCTTCTCCACTCTGATCCAGACGTTCCCGAATCCTCAGCCATTCTCCATGACATATTTTATAGATATCTCTTCCTGATCAGCTTCTTCTGGATCCATCTCAATTTCTCTGCATCTCTCTTGAAACATGGCACCCAAAACCAAACTCATATTGCAGATTCAGTTCAATCAGTCCAAGGACAGTAGATACTTTGATGTCCTGTGTTCTGGACTATTGCGTTAACATGACTTAAAATTTCATTAGCCTTTTGGCAAGCGTATCTCCCTGTTTATTCACAATGACTTCTGATGAACTAAAAATTTCTAGATTACATCTTTATAAATCACTATTAAATCATGTCTCCCCTTCCTAAGCATATACAGTTGATTTTTTTAAAATATCAATGCACAAGATCTTTCATCTTTTTCTGTTATACCAGCCTATAGAAAAAAATTTAATCTTCGGTGTACTATCCCAAACTGTTAAATATTCCTCCCAGCTTTGTGTCATCAAAAAATTTTAAACATATGCCTTTTATATAGTCTTCCAAAACTATAGGCTATTACATTTAAAAAAATAGGACTAAATACCAAAAATTTTTTTTTTAATTAAAGAAATAAAACTTTGGAAAATTAAACAGACCTCTGCACAGATTATTGTTAACACCTTTTTCAGGTATTTATATAAAACATGTTACGTATGTTTTATTTAAACATTTACAAATCTATCTAACTATACTCCCATGAGGCTTAACTCTCTTATCCATGAAGATATCATAAGAAATTTGAGGTCTTGCTGAAATTCAGAATCAACATACCCAGAGAGTTTCTATCCACTAATATTTTAAAACTGAGGTTAGGTGGTGTGACTTGTTTTAAGTGAACCTAAACTGACTCACAGTAATCACTGACTCTCTTTAAAGAAAATACAGTCATCTGTTAAAGGGCCATTTTTAACATTTACCAGGAATCAATGTATCCAGCTCTGTGCAATAAGTTTTGGAAGAATAAGACAGGTGTCAAGAGAAGAGTTTCCAGCCTAGTTGGTCTAATTCATAGTAAGGTGCTAAAAATTGTTCTTTATGTTAATGATGACTATTTTGCAATGAGTTATCAATTCAAGAGCTGGGCTGGGAAGCCTGTCAGAACTGTTGATCGTCACATGTTTTTCTAAAGAAGAGACTTGGAGAAGATAATAAGGAAGAAGAAGAAAGCTAAGAAGAAAAAGCAGTTAACTAAAAGGATCACATATTCCTAATTCTGTTTTATATTTTCCTAAGTTGAAACTAAAACAGAGGTTAAGCCTGTAGCTTGCTAAAAGAACAGACTGAACATCTTCTGGGACATTCAAAATCATGGCAGGAATTATAATAAAACTCTCCTACAAAATTCAATTCCCCATAGGTGAAGAGCGAGTTGTGTGGGATAAAGTGATAATGCCAAAGAGGGACTGTGACAATTTTCTCCTATTTGCTTAACTTAACATATAGCAATGATTGTGTTTGTTCTACTGACTCTGTCATGACTTAGTCACAGATGATGCAAATCCTCACAGCAGTGACTGGAAGGAACAAGGGCTCCCCCTCATGGAGATTCTCTAGACACATTTACCTTTGTTTTTCAGTCAAAAGGAAAGAATGTTTTCATTTCTGTTGCTGTGTCCAAGAATATGAGTATTGTTAAGACCTTATATTCGGCACATTAATATTCAATCATGTCATTGACCCAGCCTACAGTCAAATTTTAGTGCAACTCATTCCATAATACAGTATGGGAGATCTTCACCACTACCCTCTTAGCATTCCCACCGTGACCCACAAGAAATATCCCAATCCAGAAGAAAAGAAGAGCGGGACAAGCATGAAGAGGAGGAGCAGGAGATCAAGAAGAAAGAAATACATCTGGAGACTCCATATAGCATATTTAGTGCTGACAGAAACCGGCTGCAAGTCATGGTTTTAGTTTGTAAGCCAGGTGAGCCAGTTAACTGACCCCATGATGAGGTAGGCTTAACCACATAATCATAGGCAACGCCAGACCAGGGCAGACCTCCCATGGAGTGGGAAAGAGCTTACCCCTAGAGGAGCATCAGAGACCACCTGCTGCCTGTAGGAAGCTCACTTCCAAAAGGAAGAGAGCAGAACTGAGCTGAGGGGGCCCAGGTATTCCTCTAAGACTGACACATGACTCTACCTCCCATGAAGCAGAGTGAGTAACGAGGTGGAGAGAGAAGTGTTACACTAGTAGAGACCCCTCCACCTGAAAGGCAATGTCAGGATAAGGAAAAGGCATTGTTTCTCTAAAATACATTAATATAAAAGCCCTGGAGAGATCCAATATGGCAGAGTACATAAACACTGTGCCTGCATCCTTCCATGAGCACAATAAAATTACAAGTAAATTATACAATAATCAACCTGGAGAACGATCTGAAGTCTAGCTGAACAGAAATTTTATGACTAAGAATATAAAGAGGAAGCCACATTGAGACTGGAGAAGAGTGGAGACACAAAATGAGCTGGCCCCAAACTTCTACGTGGCAGTTGAGAATCAGGAGGGCTATCTCGGCTTCAAGAGTCCTTCCAGAGGAACGAGGGACCCCAGCCCACATGAGGCTCCCCATCCCAGAGTACTGGTGCTGAGAAGAGGAGCCCCCACAACATCTGGCTGTGGAAAAAAAGTGGGGATTCCAACCATCTGGGTGAGATGGAAGGCTGTGGGAAACCCAGACATCCTCTTAAAGGGTCCAACAGATTCACTCACTTGCAGGCACTCACCCTGAGCTCTGGCTGAGGGACAGTAACTCGGGGGATGTCAGAGACATGGAGAGGGGAGCAGACTGAGGTGTGTAACTTTGAGGTGAGTGCTGGGGGACAGTCTCCATTTTCCCTGTGCGGAGTCATTGTCCCTTGAAGCCAGCTGGTGGGCACCATCTTTACTGTGTTGAGCATTCCCCCACACCCAAGGCCAAATCTGAATCTGTTGGCCTGGTGAGTTCTGCTGGAACCCCACCCCACCCAACTTCCCCAATGCCAGAGGCACTTTCTCAGCAAGCAGCCAGCCCCACCTGCATTGTACTCTTTCTTAGAAAACTATAGGAGTCCGCAGGCCCCAGGCACGTGGCAACTAGCCTCGGTGTGCTGTGAGACTTTTGCTGAGTAGATCCAAGCTCAGAAGTGACACCAAACCAGAATCTACATTAACCTGGTGACCAGAACTCTTCCCACTCTAATGACTCCCTGAGACTCTGCTTCATACAACTTGTGTACCACATGAGGCTTTATCAGTAGCTGAACAACCTTAAGGGAGCTGGCAGGTGACAGCAGGCTTCAGGGTGTCCTGGCTTTTTGTGGAACTACCCCAGGCATGGTACTACTGGCAGACATCCTCAGTTCACAGCATGACCTCTCCCATATGCCTGCAGGTTTAGCACAAGCAGCAAACAACTGTGGATGCTTTGCAGTTCTTACCAGGTAGTCCATGGCCAGTAACAGGCAGTGGGTGACCCAGACGTGCACCAGATCCCCTCACAAGAGGTCCCAGAACCAACATACTTTGAGGTCAGCTTCAGACCACAGCAGAGCACTGCCCAATTAGCCCCATAAGGGGCACACACAAAGGGTGGTCTCAACAGGCACCAGAGCCCACTGGTGCAAATCCCACTTACTGGGATTTGCAGTAAGTGGGATTTGCACCAGTGGACTCTGCAGTAAGTGGGATTTGCACCATTGGGGTAAGCCCACACACACACACAGCAGCCTGTAAGGTTTGGATGTGGCCAAACCCTGTAGCCAATCAGCCTGAGGGTCATACTCATCCACTGATGGGCCAATAGCAATCAAGGCTTAACTCTAACAGGAGGGCACATACAATCCACACAAGAGACACTCCTGGAGCACTCACAGTAGATGACCAAGGAGACTGTGCCAGGGCCCCACAAGACACCTACTACATAAAGCCACCTGGGCAAGACTGGGTGACAAAGATCTAATACATAGAAACAAAACAGAGAGGCAGCCAAAATGAGAAAACAAAAAAATGTGTACCAAATGAAAGAACAGGAGAAAACTCCAAAAAAGAACTAAACAAAATGGAGGCAAGCAATCTACCAGATATAGAGTTCAAAGCGATGATTATAAAGATACCCAAGGAACTTAGTGAGAACTTCAGCAAAGAGACAGCAAGCACAAAAAAGGACATAGAAACCATACAAAATAACCAGTCAGAAGTGAAGAATACATTAACTGAAATGAAGAATGCACTAGAAGGAATCACCAGCAGGTTTGATGAAGCAAGGGGTCGAATCAGCCATTTGGAAGACACAGTAGCAGAAAACACCCAATTGGAACAGCAAAAAGGAAAAGAATCCAAAAAAATGAAGATAGTCTAAGAGACCTCTGGGACAACATCAAGAGTAACAACGTTCACCTCGTAGAAGTACCAGGAGAAGAGAGAAAGCAATGGATTGAGAACCTATTTGAAGAAATAATGACTGAAAACTTTCCTAACCTGGTGAAGGAAATAGACATTCAAGCCCAGGAAGTACAGAGAGTCCCAAACAAGATGAACCCAAACAAGTCCATAGCAAGACATATTATAATTAGAATGGCAAAGGTTAAAGACAACGAGAGACTCCTAAAAGCAGCAAGAGAAAGGCAACTAATAACTTATAAGGGAGCTCCCATAAGATTGTCAGCTGATTTCTCAACAGAAAGTTTGCAGGACAGAAAAGATTGGCATGAAATATTCAATGTGATTAAAAGCAAGAACCAAGGGTACCCTACCTAGCAAGGCTGTCATTTAAAATCAAAGAAGAGATAAAGAGTTTCCCAGACAAGAAAAAGCTAAAGGAGTTCAGCACCACCAGTATTATAAGGAATGTTAGAGGGATTTCTTTAAGACAGGGAAAAAAAAAAAAAAAGATAAAAATTATGAATTATAAAATGACAATAGCTACATATCTATCAATAATTACTTTCAATGTAAGTGGATTAAATGTTCCAATCAAAAGACATAGGAGGGCTGAATGGATAAGAAAACAAACCCCTTCCATAGACTGCCTACAAGAGACTCACTTCAGATTGAAAGACACAAACAGACAGAAAGGAAAGGGATGGAAAAGATACTTCATGGAAATGGAAACCAAAAAAAAAAAAGAAGAAATTGGAGTAGCAATACTTATATCAGACAAAATAGAGTCTAAAACAAAGGCTATAACAAGAGACAAGGGACCCAGTACTCACACTTCTGGGTATTTATCCAAAGAAAGCCAAAACGCTACTTCAAGAGGACATGTGCATCCATATGTTCATTGCAGCATAGTTTACAATGGCCAAGATATGGAGGCAGCCCAGCCTGGGTGTCTGTCGATGGAAGAATGGATAAAGAGGGGGTGGTACATATATACAATGGAATATTGTTCGGCCATGGAAGGGGATGGGTTCTTGTCATCGGTGGCGGCATGAATGGATCTGGATGGTATTGAGCTGAGTGGAGTGTCAGACAGAGAAAGGCAGATGCAATATGATTTTGCTTATATGTGGAATCTGAAGACCAAATAAATAAACAAATAGATAGAGAGAACATTTTGATGGCTGCCAGATGGGAGGAGGGTTGAGGGGGTGGATGAAAAAGGTGAAGAGATTAAGAAGTACAAATTGGTAGTAACAAAATAGTCATGGGATGAAAAATAAAGCATGGGGAATATAGTCAACAGTACTGTGATAGCATAGTATGGTGTCAGATGGTTCCTGGACTTATTGTGGTGGTCACTTCTTTAGGAATATAACTGTTGAATAACTAAGGTGTACCCATGAAACTAATATAATATTATATAATATTGTATGTTATAATATTGTATATAATATTGTATGTTAGCTATATTTTTAATAAAAAACTTTAAAAATTAAAAAAGCCTTGAGGTGGGCCTTAAATGGCACACTGGGGATCTGAAAGAGGGACTGTGAGGCTTTACTATAAAGGTCAGCACAAACTGAGGCTAGGGAGAGAAGGTCCTTGGAATCTATACTAAGGATATTAGTCTTTATTGGAAAGACTAAAAGGAGAAGTGAAGAGGGAATTATTGAAAGGTTTAAGCAAAGACATAACTTGATGGATTCTAATCTTAAAAGGTTACCCTAGCTATCAGGTAGAAAAAAATTGAAAATTATATAAGAACAGACGTGAGGAGGCCAATGAGGAGGTCTTCAAATTAGTCCAGGTGACAGATGATGGGTGGGTTAGACCAGGGTGGTGGCAGAAGGGGCGGCAATGAATAATAATAAATAATAATAATAATAACAATTAATGATATTTATCAAGCTTTGACTATGTGTACTGTTCCAAAAGCTTTACATTTCATAGCTCATTTTATCCTCACAATATCCTTATAAAATAGGTATTGATATCTCTATTCTCTATAGAATGGGGGAAATCCAAGGTTCAGAGAGATCAAGTAACCAGAATTTGAATCCAAGCACTCTGTTTCCAGAGCCTACCATCTTTACCATTTATGCTCCCCCAACTCAGTACAAAGAAGATATCTCTTTCACTTTCAGAGCAATTAGTTCTTGCTCTATGCTCCACTCTGTATTTCTAGTCTGCTGCCACTTTCTTGTCAAGGGAAATACTGTATATTTACGTTTTCCCCTTGAGTTAACTCACTGAGTAGGAGCCCCAGTTACCTATTGCCTGATGCATGATTACAGCTTCCTGTATTCCCTCTCAATCCCCCTCAAGAGTGTTTCTCTTGGCCCCTGACAAAGCTCAATGCAGGCAAATAGCATGGCCAACCACTCCCTTAGTTTAGCTTTCCAACAGAAGCTGTAGTGGCCAAAGCCCTTCACATTTTCATCGCTGACTAGTTGTTATGGGGAAAGAATAAAGTAAAAAGTGATAAATTCTTCAGGGGTGGGCCATCAGATGAAATATTAATAAAATGAGAAGCATTCTTTATAATGAGATTTTTGTTGCATAATTGTATTGCCTAAGAAAACAAAGCCAATAGAAAAATAATAAACTACTAAATTCATACACCAAGCATTAGTTTGCCTCAATTCTTCCACTGGCAAAATAGAGCTAATATTTCTCATCTATAAATAGGACTATTGCAGAGATAAGATGAGTTCATAGATGTGAAAGCACTTTTGCTAAGTTGAAAGAATTATACAAATGCAGGATTTCTGTAAGCCACCCCTAAATAATCCAAATGCATTTAAGAAATCCTATGTTCCAGGCAGCAGAAACTGGGTATGCCACGGTAACCACTCCAGAATCTTCGGAGCTTAATGCTATTTGTCCAGCATGAGCCAGCATCATCATTACTATGATGAGACTCTGGTCATCCTAGTAACTCAGGACTGGACCAGCCACAATTTCAGACACTTTCAGTTGCAGTATCAGAGGGAAAGAGAAAGATCTGAAGGGTCTCACACCCACAAATTGATGCTTTAACTCAAATGGTCACAACTCATTGACCAGAAAGAGTCACCACGCGAGTATATCCAAGGGGCAGAAAGGCGGAAACACTAATGGACATGACTAATGGCTACAACAACCAGAAATGGAAATCTCGCCCTAATATTTGGAGAGCATAAGACACATCAGCTACAAAAACTAACATCATTGCTGCACGTCCAGTCCTGTTTCCATTCGAGATGTAACAGATATTTGACTATTTCCCATTCTCCGCAGCTAACAGTGCTCCAAATTTCTTAGTCCTGTAGTCTGGATTCAACTCCCATCCATAACTCCAAGGTCAGGCCCAGATTATTTTAAACCAACTATGTGACCCATAACCCTGATTACAATTTTGAATTTAGGGATTACCACATGACCTCTGTAAATTCCGAGAATTTGCTGAGGAAACAATCTTACTCTTTCCTCCAACCTGGAGGCAAGTGGCACTGGGGTCATTGATGGCATCTTGAGACCATGAGAGGGGATGCTGCCAAGAATAAACTCTACACTGAAGATACAGGGCTGAGAAATGCAGAGAAAGAAACTAGACCAAGCCTCTTTTGAGGCTAGGCCCTATCTCTGGACTTTTCAGTTATATGATCTGTTCATTTATTTTATCATCTAAGTCAATTTGAGTTGATTTTTCTTTTACTCCCAAACAACTGAACACCAGGTAAGAGTATTAATAAGATCAGTTTACACTTTTAATAGTTTATTTTTATCTCTATTACTTGCCTGCAAGAATGAGTCACAGAAGACAAAGCATAAATGTGTTCAGTGGTTGTCTGGGGACACTGCCTGCGTCTGTGAATCCCACAGGCCAAACCCCAGGAGCTTTCGCAACGAGTACCACAGTTTCAGCACTATCAAAAAGATCTCCCCACATTTGATGAAACATTTTTATGTCATGACAGCTCTAAAAAGTAATTGTCAGGAGCTTGAGGGGGGAAAGCCAAGTTTTCTTCCCATAAGAGGAGGCAGACATAATACTGTTAAGATACAATCTGGATTCCAGAGAAAAAAATAGTCATGACTCTTAAGGGAGAGATTACCTCTAAATCATAAAATAAAACCAAAAAGAGAGTGTGTCCACAGACCACTTGCATAAAAAAGGAAGTGGCCCACAGGCATTTGCACCACTCAGGAAATATGTGAAACACCCATGTTTATGCAAAGATTCCAAAAGAATGCATGTGTGGGGCAAATAGGCCTGGAGATTGGGCGTCTGGCGCCTCACTGATACCAGGCAGAACCACAACTCCTCAGTATTGTCAAAAGTTGCCCAGTGCAGGGTCCATAGCCTTCAGGGTTGGGAGAAGTAAAGAGGTGATAGTGTTCCTCTATGAACACTGTTGAGGGAGAACCAAGCCTCAGGAGAGGCTTTTGAGACAACTGTCAATAAACATTGGCTACAATCAAACATTTGTGGGAGGGAAAGAGCAGAGGGCCCATTTCCCCCAACATACATCCATTTATTCACCTGAGGGCCTTCTGTGTATCAGGCACGGTGTCACTCAGCCAGGACTACAGATGTGACTAAACAAAGTCTCTGCCTCCTGGACCAAGTCAGCATTATAGTCGTGGGAAGAGAGGCAGGAATGAGCAGACAATAAACTTGTAAACTGATGATACAGTTTAAGAAAGTGATCAGTGCTGTGAAGAAAGCAGTGAGCAGTAGAACAGGAGCACCTGGCCTACCAAGACTCCCTTAGGAAGCATGTTTGTTTGACTTTCCAGGTTAACGCAACCTCAAGATTACCTGTCTGATGAGACCGCTGGGGCACCTGTCCCCCAGGGCATGCCCAAAATAGTCCTTCAGGTTACCAGAGAAAAAATATAAAGTTTTATGCATATATTAACAAAAACATTTAAAGTTACTAATGTTTAATGCACACATTGTCTTAATCATATATATATACATACACATATATATACACATATGCCTGTATACAAGTATACATATACTTATACAAATATATAAATACATAGATATAAAATTAACATATGTATATGGGGAAGGTTTTCTTTTTACAAGGAGGGAACATGCTCAAAATGTATGAAGATCGCCAGATTAATCATTGTTACAGTCAAAGGAAATGCGTCTGACCCACATGTCACGAAGACTTGATCACAGAATGGAGAATGTATCGCGCTGTGTATAACGGTATCATACAATGAATGACACCAGCTAACATGTCCCATCTCCTTACATATGCCAAGCACTGTATATACATCATCTCAAGTAATCTTCATCAAATCCAGTGAGCAGTTACTATTTCAGCACCATTTTACAGAGGAGGAATCTGAGGTTTAGAACAGTTGTAAGGGTTGTCCATTAAAACTATGTTTCGTAGAGTCACGTATTCTCTTATGGGGTATGTATTTCTTGGGAAATGAGTCAGAAACAAGGAGTTTCTAGACTCTCTCTTGATTAATGAATTCACTGACCCTTATAGAATATTCTTTCCCTGGTGAACAAAAGAACGTCTCTAAACTAAAGCATAGTGAAAGGTGCACATTAATTCAATCAGCTAACGTAGTCACTTCCAGTCCTTTCAATCTAGGGAGAGCATCTCAGGACTTGTCTAGGGAGCTTCATTTCCCATCTAGACCTCAGAAACACAGACTGTGGGTAGGCAAGATTTTAAGCCTCAATTTCCCCCCAAAGCAAATAATAAATCTTGTTCTCTTTTCTACTCTCAGACCTGGGTAAAGTGTCCAGCATCTGAAAGACTGTTCTAAACCTAGTAAATAGCCTATGAATTGTAATTTATCCACAAAGAACTAATATGGAGCAATTACCAGGGGATCAAATTAAATTTCCCTCTGAGATTAATTTAACTGCACTAATTTTTTTTTTCCTCAGGGGTATTTAGATGTATACAACATATAAAGACTTTTAAATAGTTCTAGATAAAATGTTAACTTTTCTTTTGTGACATGTGAAAATACTCTTAAAATTATACAGAGAAAGACCTAGTATATGTCTTCTCCAGAGAGATAAGAGGCAACACAAAAGAAAGGCATGCAAAAGAGAGAAGGAAAAAAAAATCAACGATTGTATTTCACTGGGACTTTTATAGAGCATCCCTAGTGATTTGTTTGCCTCCTACTACTGCTTTGCCCAAGCTCTTCTACGTCTCCTCCGTATAGATCAGCCATCTGCTGGGTAGCAGGTCCTTAGCGTTGACCCATTGGTCCATCTCATTCTAGGGCTTTAGAGACCTCGGATAACCAGAGTGGGCATTTCTTTGAGTTGATGTGGGGCTGGCTTGCTCAGGCCAGTTTCCTGAACTACAATGGCATCTTGGGACAACTGAGTGCCATGATCTGTTTTGTTTACTAGGACTAAAAGTCAGACCATGTTCATGCTGCTGTGCAGTCTGGGAACTAAGCCAAATTTCAGGCAGGACCTCAGCGTCTATGACAATAACAACAGCACAGTGGAAAAGTCCAGTTAACGAGGAAAGATACCCATAAAGAACTTCCCAAAGGGCCGAGGGGTTATAATAACATCCTACAAATAGGATCTTTCCTAGGACTCTACCTCTTCCACTAGGGTTCTACACAAATAACACCAGCTCTGGGGTAACCATGAAATTTTTTCCTGAACCCTTGGGGATCAAATGGAAAGTACATGCAGCTCTAAGCCCCCACCCTCTGCAGGCTGCTGGAGCAACTGGAGCCCCTGAGGGAGATATCCTAGGCTTTCCTGGTCTCCAGCCTCTTCTCATCCAGGGTTGAGTGATAGATCTAAATTTAGACAAACCCATGCCACCAGGCTTTGTTTTGTTTGTTTGTTTGTTTGTTTGTTTGTTTGTTTGTTAAGCTGACACAGAGATTCAAGAAGCTCATGTGAGAGCTGAGCAGAGTAAGACTGCCATGATGTGAACAGAGAAAATGCAGTGGTTTCAAATGTGAGTCTCCAATCAAAACTCACCAGGAAAGATGCTCTAAGTTGCTGAACTGATTTGTAACTGAGCTGCTTGTCATAGGAGCAATCGAAAGTACCAGACTCCAGGGCAAGCTGCAGTGGGCATTTATTTATTTAATAGTTAATGATCCAACCGAGCATCACGGGGGAGGCCAGCTAGGTACAACAGCGAGTGTACAAAGCTGCTTTGGAACAAAGCAGACCAGATTCTTTCTCCTGTTTCATGAGTGAATAAATGAATGAATGAGGGCCTCCTGCAGCACTGGCACCTTCTCCACAATCTCATCCCATTTTTTTCATATTCCTCTTCCCCCGTGCATTCCTCGCCTACATTTATCCTCCTGATTCACACGATCAGGAGTAAGGGTTCAACAACAAAGGTCATCCAGATCGCTATGCAAATTTGTTGGTTTGGGTAGGGGGAGAAGCCAGAGAGGTTGGTGGGTTTAGAGAACAGACTCGGGAGGCATTTCATGAGGATGTGTCCTTCCCACCAGGGGTACTGTAAGCAGGACAGGAATTAGAAGCGGGTGGAGGAGGTGAAACTTAGGGGTCTGGTTACGTCATATGGCCTGAGGCCTCCCTGAGCAACTGGTTTTTCTCAAACCATTATCGTTTATATTGATAACAACAAAGGATATCAAACCAATTTTAGATATTTTCCTCCCACAGAGTCCTTTCCAGTAACTGATGTGACGATATTCTCAATAAGGAAAGTGACACCCAGAAAGTTTGCAAGCACTTGCATTGATCAAGCCAGGGTAATGGCCCACAGCATTCCCCTGGGCTTCTAGGAAATTTTCTGATTCCAGACCTGAGGAAATTCCCCCACTGGACTGTGAGCCCCTTGAAGGCAGATACCAGTGAGTCTTATCTACGTCTATGTACCTCATCTCTATGCCAGGCACACGGCAGTTCCTCCAAAATTGTTGTTCCTAATCATTTAATTTATAATACTTTTTAAATTTTTAATAATAATTGCGGTTGTTAAATAAATGCATGAATAAATGAACAAATAAGAAATAGACTATAGCAATGACTCAGAGAGGCGCACTACCAAAAATTTTTCACCTACTATATGCCTGGCAATGTACTAGATGTGAGATAGGGCGTGAGGCGGGATATAGATGCATCACTCTCAGGCCAACTCTTGGTGTCAAACACTGACTCTGACCACTGGTCTCCACTATAATTCAAATACGCAAGGAAGGATAACACATTAATGTCTGACACTTCGATGTGAGGAGGGTTTCCTTGCTGATGGAAAGATCTTGGAAACAGGAAAGCACCAGGTAACTAGGTAGACATGGGAAGTAACATGGGGGTTGGGGGGATCTAGAAAGCATATGATGTGGCATAGTTCAACCATAAATAGCTTTAATTGAAAGCACTTCACTTGCCATGAGCATGGAATTAAGGAAGGGGTTTGTCAGAGCCTATAGCACTGTCAGCATTCTACACCCTCCAACCTTCAATTCAAACTTGATTTTGCATTCATGACTACCCCCACAGTTTCCCTGAAAATGCCATTGACATGTGCCAAGTTCCTATTGCAAATGGCAACATAAAATACTTTCACATATGCCTTCTTATTCATGACAGACACAACGGTTTTGACAGGAACTATTGTAGAAGGAACTATTGTGAAGAAGA